>NW_005842812.1:459923-461539 GCF_000455745.1 Alligator sinensis | reverse complement strand
CCCAGCAAACAAGACACGGGGGGTTTCTGAGAGCAGAAGTTTATTGTGCAGGGTTGGGGGGCTGCGGGGGCCGGGGGTGTCACGGGACCCAGCTGCCAGCGTCGCTGCTCCAGGCCTGTGCACAGGAGAGACCCGTGAGGACCGCCGTGTCCGGGAGCCCCCAGAGCAGAGCCCCGGGCCCAGGGTCCTGGAGGGCACCTACCCAGGGGCCGGCTCAGGTCGACAGGATGTGCTTGACGAAGGCTGCGGAGAACAGAGAAGTGAGTGGTGCCCGGGACCCCCACTGTCCCCAGGGACGTCCCTGACCTAGCGGGCACCCCCTGGTGCCCCCTAGGATGTCCCCCGGTCTGGCCGGGATCATTGATGCCCCCAGCCCGGCCCGGAGCCCCAGTGCCCCCCTGCACGCACCCTCATAGTTGATGCAGCCGTTGGCGTCCTCCTGCCCCGTCAGCAGCGCGTTCACCTCCTCCTCTGTCAGCCTCTCGCCTGCCGGGGGTGGGGGGTGAGCGGGCACCTGCACCCCCCAGCCCCAGCCCCCCTCCCCCAGCCCTGCTGCCCCCCCGCCTCACCCAGCGTGGAGAGCACGTGGCGCAGCTCGGCGCCCATGACGGTGCCGTTGCCCTCCTTGTCGAAGACGCGCAGCCCCTCCACGTAGTCCTCGTAGGTGCCCTGGTCCTTGGTCTTGGCGATGGCCTGCAGCATGGGCAGGAACTCCTCGAACTCCACCCGCCGCGACATCAGCTCTGCGGGGCCGGGGTTAGGGGTCAGGGGTCACGCGGGGCCACGGCCTGAGGGGCTCCCACCACACGCCCAGCCCAGGGGGGGAGCGGGGCAGGGCCTGGGGCCAGTCCAACCATGCCAGGAGCGGGGCAGGGGGGGCCTGCCAGGATTTGAAAGAATGGGGGGGACCCACATGCAGAGCCCCCGATGCTGGTGCCCGCACCACATGGGGAGGTGCCCCCCGCCCCCATGGAGAGCAAGGGGGCAGTGACCCCAGCGCAGCTGGTTCAGGTTCTCTGCAGACGCAGGCAGGGGCAGCTGCTGCCAGACCCCAGGTCCCAAGCCCCAGACCGCAGAAACCAAGACTCTGGCCCCCCGCCCCCGCAAGACTGGCATGGGCTCACCATCGGGCCGCGGGTGGCCCAGCACCCGGGAGATCTCGGCATTGGTGGGGTTCTGGCCCAGCGCCCGGATCACTTCCCCGCACTGGCTCAGCTGGATCTTGCCGTCGCCGACCCTGTCGAAGAGCTCGAAGGCCTCCCTGTACTCTGGGGGGGGGGCCCAGGGATCAGGATCACCCTTCCTGGGAGCGGGGGTTGGCACCGGCCCAGCCCGGGGGGAGCGGCCATCCCTGCACGCCAGAGCTGCCAGCGCCGGTGGCCCCCAAGAAGGCGTCATCACGCCCTTTCTGGGCCAAGGACGCCCATTGTCCTGCCCGGTCGCCCAAGCCAGGTTGTTGGGGGGGGAGGGGACTGGGCTTCCCCCACCAGGCTGCAGCCACCTCTGGGGCAGGGGACAGGGCAGATTTGGCCCAAAAGAGGGGCTAGGGGGCACTACACCCCCAGACTTACCATCCAGCTGCTCCCGAGTGAACTCGATCTGGGGGGGGAAAAAGT
>NW_005842812.1:458051-458877 GCF_000455745.1 Alligator sinensis | reverse complement strand
CGCAAATGTATCCAGGTCCTTAAATTTTTCCAGTCCAGGCTGGGGAAACTGAGGCACAGAGGTGTGGTAGTAGGGTGCTTGCTGAGGGGAGGGGGAGTTTCAGAGCGCTGCCCCCTCCTGGGTTGAACCCAGGGGCTCAGGCCTTTAAACTGCCCCCAGAGGTGGCTGCATGCCCGTGCTGGGACTACCCAGCCTAGGCCCAAAGGGATGCAGACACCCCTGCCCACCCCCGCTACGCCACGTGCCTCAGTTTCCTCTGGGACTGGTCAGAGCTTCCACAGGGCTTTGGGTTTGACAGAAAGCTCCAGTTGTCCCGAGCCTCCCCACACCACATGCCACCTTCCCTGTGTATTATGATTAATGAGCTGGGGGGCCCAGTGCTCTGCCAGCTGCCCCCCCCCAAGGAAACTGGACCCCGACACCTGAGAGAGCTGAACTTTCCTAGCCCCCCGTGCCAGCCTTGTTGGCAGCGTGTGCTAGCGGGGATGGGCTGCCAGGGTCTCAGCCCCGACGTGCGACATGCCCATCGTGGCCCGCCCCCAGCACCGCCGGCTGTGCCTGGCGGCTTCAATCCCCCCGGCAGCTGCAGGGATATTCCAGCGCTGGCTCCCCTCAGCCAAGCTGGGGCCCCCCGGAGGAGGAGGCAACCGGGGGCAAGGTCAGATCAAGCGCGGGGGCACCAGGCTGAGTTAGCACGGGCCGCTCGGCCAGGGCTCCATCCAGCCGGGAGCTGCATCCCCAAAAGCCAGTGATGGGGGTGGGGGGAGTCTTGGCACCGGGGAATCCCTCCATCCCATACCCTGGTGTCTGGGGGGGCTGGGCAGGC
>NW_005842812.1:457589-458041 GCF_000455745.1 Alligator sinensis | reverse complement strand
GGGGCTGTGGGGAGAGGGGGCAGCCTGGGGAGGCAGCTGTGGAGCAGGCACAGGGTCCCCGGGGCAGACTGGGGGCAGTCAGGGATGGAGAAAGCACTCGGGGATTGGTCCGGGCACCTTGCTGGGCCCAGAATCAGGATCGGGGTTACCCCAGCTGGGGCAAAAGGCACGAGATAAATAACAGTAAAAGCAGCAAGGGCCGCGCTGGCGTCGGGGGAGCCTGGGCGATGGGTACAGCTCTAGGGGGGCCGACAGGCCAGTCCCTGCCCATCACCAGGGCATTTGGGCACCTCCTAGCACCCCTCCCGGCATGGAGCTGGACCAGGCTGGTCCCCCTGGGCAGGGGTGGGAAGGGGGGCCGGGCTCAGGGTTGCCCCCCAGCCAAGCGCGGGTCCCTTTCTTTGGTCAATGGCAAGGCTGCTTTGCATGGGGGGGCATGGATCCCCCCCCAT
>NW_005842812.1:452856-456845 GCF_000455745.1 Alligator sinensis | reverse complement strand
GTCTTACTGCGCCAGGCCCTGCCCCCCCCACCCCATCTCACCGGCAGGAGTGCACCATGGCCACCAGCTTGCGTTCATCCGCGTGGTACCAGACTGTTAGCTGCAGCTGCCCCATCACGGCCCCTGCCGGCTCTGAGCTGCTGGGCCGGGGACAGGAGCAGGGGTCAGAGGTGGTTGGGGGGTGGGGGGGGGAATCATCTGCATGCCCTCCCACCGCCCAGCACATGCATGGAAACACTGAGCCCCAAAGCACCCCCTGCTGTGCCAGCAGCCCTATTTTGAGGGCAGCGTATTAGCAGGATGATGGTAATGCTCAAACAAGGTCCCCTCCCTTGCAGCTATTAGGGGTATTATGGTAACCCCTGGTGGCACTACAGGCTCATTGTTAGCAGGGTTACGATGGACCCCAGAGCTCCTTCTCTTCCTGCACGTTATATGGGGTATTACAGTAACCCCCAGTGCCATAACAGGCGCATGATTAGCAGAATTACGGTAGCGCCCAGAGCTTCTTCTCCCCCATGCAAGCTATTAGGAGTATTACAGTAGCCTCCCTCCCTCCCTCTGACACACTATTAGCAAGATTATGGTAGCGCCAGACCTCCTCTTCCTCCTCCTCCCCTTACCTGACATGCACATTATTAGGAGTATTATGGTAACCCCCCAGGGCACAGCTGGCAGCCCCACACAGCTAGGTGCTATTAGCAGGGTTGTGGTAGTGCCAGACCTCCTCCTCCTCCCCCCTTACCCAACATGCACACTATTAGGGGTATTATGGTAACCGCCAGTAGCATAACAGGAGCATGATTAGCAGGATCATGGTAGCACCCAAAGCTCCTTCATACCCCCTGCACATTATTAGGAGCACTACGGTAACCTGCCAGGACACAACCGAGCCAGCAGCCCCATACAGCCAGGAGCTATCAGCAGAATTACGGTAGCACCAAGCCCACACAAAAGTAGCTGCTATTAGGGGCATTATGGGAGCCACGGGGTGTCGCAGGTTCGAGTCCCAGGCCGGGGGGGGACCTCGCCCCACCTACCTGTCACTGTGGGGCACGCGCTGGCGCAGCTCCGGCCCAGGAGGCCCAGACCCCCCATCCTTGCCCAGGCGCAGCTCCGGCTCCGGCTCGGGCACCTCAGAGCCACTGAGGCTTTCCACGCCTGAGTGCTGAGACACCAGGACCTGGGGGGTGGGGACAGGGGGCGGTCAGGGGGGCCCAATCCCAGAGCGTGCCCCCCACCCCCGTCACTCACCCCCAGCTGTGCCCGCAGCAGGATGCGGGCAGTGTCGCCCAGTGGAAACCACCCGTCCAGCGTCAGCGCCTCGGCCGCCAGCACCCGGGGCAGCGGGAGGCTCAGGGCCCCCAGCACCGCCCCCCCCTGGTCCCGCACCTGTAGGGATGGACACACTGGTGGTCACAGAGCAGCAGCAGCGAGGCGGGCTCCCACCAGTTTGGGGGGTAGGATGGGGGGCACGGGCCACACCTGCAGCTCCAGGGTCTCCGCGTGCGGCCGCTTGATGAGGAAAGAGAAGCCTTCATCCCATATGGGCTCTGTGGAGCTGGGGGAGATCTGGGGGGGGCAGAGCCAGTGAGGGGGAGATGGGAGTCCCCGGCCCCTCTGACCCTGAAAGGAGATGATATGCCACCGCCCCCCTCCGCGCCCCGCTACCTTGGTCTTGTAGGAGACGTCGCGCACAGAGAGCTTGATGTAGGCGCTGTGGGGCTTGGACCCCTTCCCGACCTGGGGGGGTGGGGGAGGGTGAGTCGCAGACCCCAGCCCTGCTGCAGCCCCTCACTCCTGACCCGCAGCCCCCTGTCCTCCCCCCAGCCCTGCGGGTGCCCCTCACCCCTGCTCCCCACCTAGCCCTGGGGGGGCACAGGGCAGCAGGCTTTGCCCTAGGCCCATGGATAGGGGGAGGGGAAGCCCGGGTGACAGCACTGGGAGGACCCAGGAGTCCGGGGCAGGCGGAGGGGGGCAGATCCTGGCTCACCGGCAGGTCCGCAGCGCGGTCCAGGAACACGGAGAGCAGTGCAGATGACAGCTCCTCGCTCTGTGGGGTCTGCAGCAGGCTGTTCACACGCAGGACCTGGTGGGCGGGGGGTGGGTGAGCCCCCCACTCAACCTGCAGCCCCCTGCCACCTCGCAGCCCACCTGGTGCCCCTCACTCCCGCCCCATAACCTGCTGCCCCACTGGACCTGCAGCCCCCTGCCACCCAGCCCTGCTGGTGCCCCTCATTCCCGACCTGGAGCCCCCTGCCCAAGAGGGGAAGTGTTACCTGCTCCAGGCTGGCAGCGCTGGGCGTGGGCGGGAGGCACTCGAGCCGCATGTGCAGCCGCCCAGAGCGGGTGTCCTCGAGGGGCAACCACTGGGGGGAGAAGGGGCAGGATGAGGTCAGGTCACAGCCCCCACTTCAACCCCCACCCCTGTGCTGGGCTCCTACCTCATCCATGAAGCGCGTCCTGAGCAGCTGGCTCAGCGGCACCTTGCACCTGCCGGGGGGCACAGGTCAGACCCAGGCACGGACCCCAGTGGGAGGAGAGACCCTGCCCTCCCTCGCCCCCACCCCAGGGCTCCGCCGTGACCCACCGGCCCAGGAAGTCATCTTTGTCGATGTCCTTGTCGAAGAGGTCAAACTCCACGTCCTGGCCGGGCACCTCGTTCACGATGACCTGGGGGGCAGAATGGGGTGAGCCCTGCCCCCCCAGCGCTACCGGTGCCCCTCACTCCCGACCTGCAGCCCCCTATGCCCCACCAGCCCAGCAAAAGCCCAGATGCCTAGGCTCAATCTCCAGCTTGGGTGGGGAGCAAGACCTGGCCTCCTCAGAGCCCGGGGTCCGATTCCCCAGCTCTGCCGCCTGCGAGCCCGTCCTGTCCCGTGCTTCAGTTTCCCCATCTCCAGACTCGACTCCCCAGCCCGGAGGATGCTCAGAGAGCTGCAGCTCTGAGGACCGCTCCCGGGGCAAGCCCCCCCCACTCTATTCCTCCCCGCACCCCCTCACCTCGTAGACCTCGTTCCAGCGTGGGTTGAGCTGCTCGCGGATGACGCGGCTGCGGAAGGCGCGGCCGGCCAGGCGCACGCGGGCATAGGGGTCCGACTTTCCACGCACCAGCCCCCCCATGAAGTTGTCCTTGGCCACCAGGTCCTCGGCCTCCAGCAGATGGATGCGGACCACGCTCTGCCCAGGAGGGGGGGGGTCAATGCTGGCCCAGCCCCTCCCACCCGCAGCAGCACTTGAACCCATGGCTGGTGGGACTCGAATCTGTGCCCGGCAGGTCTCCCAGCCCCTTTGACCCCCGGGGATCCGGCTGTACCTCGGTGCCGAACTGGGCATCGGGGCTGGTGTGGCTGGGCCGGGGGGGCAGGTCCACGCTGCTGCCCTCGGCTGCTGTCTCCTCCCCGGGCAGTGCCCTCGGTGGGCAGGGGTCGGGCGCGTCCAGGAAAAGCACCTGCGGGGGGCAGGGGCTGCTTGGGGGGCAGACAACCCACAGCCCCCGCCCCATGTGCCCCTACTGCTCCCTATGTGCCCTACAGGCGCCCCATGCCCCTACAGCCCCCTCACTTGCCCTACAGCTGCCCCATGTGCCCCTATAGCTTCCCACATGCCCCTACAGCCTCCTCACATGCCCCTACAGCCCCCCAGCCCTGGCCGCGGGGGGCAGGGGCTGCTTGGGGGGCAGACAACCCACAGCCCCCGCCCCATGTGCCCCTACTGCTCCCTATGTGCCCTACAGGCGCCCCATGCCCCTACAGCCCCCTCACTTGCCCTACAGCTGCCCCATGTGCCCCTATAGCTTCCCACATGCCCCTACAGCCTCCTCACATGCCCCTACAGCCCCCCAGCCCTGGCCTCACCCGCAGGACGAGCTTCATGTAGAGGCGGCTGCTGGGGCCCGAGGCGTCGAGCTGGAACCACTGATCCAAGGTGAGGTCGGGGGCTGTCAGGAGCCGGGACAGGGGCACAGCGATGGCGCACAGCCCACCCTG
>NW_005842812.1:450631-451903 GCF_000455745.1 Alligator sinensis | reverse complement strand
AGGACTCCCCACAGCCCCCTGCCCCACCCCCAGAGCTTGTGCCCCCCCCAACTGACCTCATCCATCACCCGGGCCCGGAGCACCTCCCCGAAATCCAGCTTCATCCTGGGGGGCGGGAGGCCGTGAGACCCTGGCAGTGAGATTCAGACCCTGCAGAGCCCGGCTGCCCCCTCCCAGAGCCCCCCGACCCCCTGCACCGACCTGCCCAGCTTGTCATCCTCATCAGGGTCCTTATCGAACAGCTCCACTTCCAGCTCCTGCCCCGGCACCTCGTGCACCATGAACTGGGGGGTTGGGGGGGCAGCAGGGTGAGGCGAGCGGGACCCCCTCCAGGAGAACCCAGGGGTCCGGGCTCCCAGCGCCCCCTGCTCTCACCCACCGGCCCTCACCCCCAGACACCCGGGTGTCCGGGCTCCCTAGCCCCCACCCCTGGAGAACACAGGTGTCCAGGGTCCCTGCCCCTGCGCCCACAGAAAACCCAGGCATCCGGGCCCCACCTCATAGATCTCGTTCCAGACGGGGTTGAGACTGTTGTCGATGACGCGGCTGGTGCCCAGCTGGGTGCCCACCCGCAGCAGCGCGTAGGGGTCCGACTTGCCCTCGATGAGCCCCTTCATCAGCCGGTCCTTGGAAGACAGCGCCCGCGCCGCCAGCAGGTGCACGCGCACCACGCCCTGCACAGCTGGGGTCAGCCTGGGGGGCACCGTGACCCCTGGCACCCTCCAGCCCCCAAGCCCCCCCCCCAACCCTCCTGACACTCACCCGGGGCAGCGGGGAGCGGAGCTGCGCCGCCTCCTGCAGGTCGGGCACCAGCGGCACCAGCAGCTGGTTGGGCAGCACCAGGAAGGCGGCGATAGCGTCCATGATCATGGAGTCTGACATGGAGCTGGGAGGTGTGGGGGGAGAATCAGGGGGGCCGGATTCTGCCTGGGAACCCAGGCGTCCTGGCTCCCGAGCCCCCAACCCCCATCCCAGAGAAGGCAGGCACCCAGGCCCTGCAGGTCGGGCACCAGCGGCACCAGCAGCTGGTTGGGCAGCACCAGGAAGGCGGCGATAGCGTCCATGATCATGGAGTCTGACATGGAGCTGGGAGGTGTGGGGGGAGAATCAGGGGGGCCGGATTCTGCCTGGGAACCCAGGCGTCCTGGCTCCCGAGCCCCCAACCCCCATCCCAGAGAAGGCAGGCACCCAGGCGGGACTCACCTGAGCCCGGGGATGTCCAGCAGGTTGGTCATCCCCGTCCAGTTGATGTCCAGAGTCTGGGGGGGGAGG
>NW_005842812.1:448187-449488 GCF_000455745.1 Alligator sinensis | reverse complement strand
TCCACACACCCATACTTACCTTATTGAGCCACTCGGCCTTCTCCACATCCGGGAAGGAGACCTGCGGGGGAGCCGGCGTGAGCCTGGGGTGGGGGGGTGCACCCCCAGCCACCACGGACTCCTGGGTTCTCCCCCCCACCCCGGTTCTGGGATCCAGCGGGTCTAGCAAGGAGTCAGACGCCTGGGTTCAATTCACCCTCCGGGGGGTCATGCCTCAGTTTCTCCACTTGTAAAAGCAGGGCACTACCCACGCCGCCTTCGCGGGGCCTCCTGGCTCATCGCTGCCTTTATGTAGCTTGGAGCTAGCTGGGAAATGGGCACAGGCAGCTGCATGCCTCTGGGCAGGGCAAGGCTCCCCAGCAACACTTCCTCATCCAAGGTGGGGGGGGGGGGGGGGGGGGGGGGGGAGCTGATGCCCCCCTTGTGTCCCCCCTGCTCTGTGCCTGTTTTCCCACATAGGGCACACTGGTGGGGTGTGAACACGGGGCAGGACATGGCCCCACAGACACAACATGCATGTGCCCACACGCACAGGGCGTGACATTACCCCGTGGGCTGAGCCCACAAGGGGCCAGGGGGACAAGAAGCAGGTCAGGGCCTCCCTGTGCCTCAGTTTCCCCACTTCCTTGGCACAAGGGTCCAGAGAGCCAAGCCCCCGCCCCCCCCACAGGCCAGCTGCTCCCTGCCCCCCAGGAAAGGCATGTGGGGAATGTGCCTCTTCCCTGCCCACGTCCCTGGTGTCTATGCACATTTGGGGGTCATGTGTGTGCAAGCATGTGCACTGGGCTGGAGTGCACCAGCCTGCCCTGGGGGCTCATGCGCTGGGGGGTGGTCTGTGAAGGATGGGGGGCATCTACCCCTCCCAGGTCTGTGTGCAGAGGCAGCCCCCGAGCTCGCACACGTGTGCACACGTGCACAGGACGTGAGCTCACAGCCGGGGGGGCACAGCCACTCTCTCCATGTATGGCCTGGTGCGGTGCAGGCTGGGCTCTGCCTCCAGGCCCCGCTCCAGGCCTTGGCCTGGCCTGCAGCTGGGCGGGGGGTCTCTATGCACACACGTGCATCAGGAAACACAGCCCTTGCCCACGTGCGTGCAAGCCCAGAGGGTTTAGGAGCCACGCAGCTCCAGGGAGGGGAAGCGGCAGCCGTGTGAAACCACCGAGGAAGTGGTGCGTCTTCCTCCCCACACCACCCCACCCAGTCCCCAATTGCAGCCCTCCCAGGACACACAAGCCCACAGCTGGCGGGAGGGGGGTAGGTGCGTGTGGTGGGAGGGGCACGAGCCCCAGAGCCTGGCTGGG
>NW_005842812.1:447571-447815 GCF_000455745.1 Alligator sinensis | reverse complement strand
GCCGGGGAGAGGGGCCGGGGGTGGGTAGGGGGGGTGAGGCCCTGGAGCCAGACTCATCCCCACTAAGGTGTGGGTTGGTAATGACCCCCCCGGGGCGCAGGCCCGACTCCCCCCCATCAAGGGCAGGGACCCAGGGCTGGGCAGGGGCCAGGAGGATGGAGTGGGGGGGCTCTCTGCAGTGGGTGGGGCAGGGGGGTTTTGGGGCTCTGACAGGGTGAGGGGGGGATCCCAGCTCGGGGGGGGG
>NW_005842812.1:442752-446414 GCF_000455745.1 Alligator sinensis | reverse complement strand
CGCGGGAGCCGAGCCCGGCCGGGTCTGCCCCTGTCCCTGCAGCCCCTGCCCCGTTCTGCAGCGGTCGCAGCCCGACCCTCGCCAGGCCCCGGGCGTTGCAGCAAGGAGAGCTCCCCGGCCTCGCCCCGCCAGCGCCGTCCTTCACCATTTCCAGGCAGATCAGCACCTACAGGGCCCAGCCCCCCCCCCGCCCCTTATCTCTCAGCATCTGGCTGGCAAGGGGGGGGCGAGAACCGCAGCCCAGTGCCACCCCCGCCGGAAGCCCTGCCCAGGGCCACGAGCCAAGCCGCCTTTCCTGCCCGCTGCAGCTGCTGGGCCCCAGGGACCAGCCATGGGTGCAGCGGGGGAAGGATGTGGGGTCTCGGGGCGTGGGGGGCGCAGCTGGGGCCACCCAGGGGAGACAAGGGCAGCGAGGTGGAGATGCAAACCAGCCCACCCACCCCAGGCTGGCAGCTCTGAATCACCCCCGTAGGACACAGGTGTCCTGGCTCTCAGGGGGGACTGGAGCCAGATGCCCTCGTCCCAGTGCCCAGAGGCAGAGCAGGTGCCATGTCCCCACCCAGGCCACGCTGCCAGCTCAGGGCAACCCCAGGAGCTGCCTCATGCTCTGGGCACGTCCCTCCACCTGCCCCGGCCCCTTTGCTCCTCCAGCCACAAGGAGCAACCTCTCTCCTCCCTCTGCGAGCCCCGAGCAGGGCCCTGGTGCCTGCTCCGCGTTGCCAGGCTGCAGCCACTGGGTCACAAACAAGCCCGTGGCTCAGAGCCAGCTCCAGCAGACGGAAGGGCCCAGCGCCGCCTGCCTGCAACCACCGGGGCCAAGGACCGGGGTGCTTTGCTCCTGTCCCCGTAGGCAAGGCTGGTGCAAGGGCTGATGGCAGCACCTGGACGCCCCGACCCATGATGCCCTGGCAGGGACCAGGCAGCCAGGAGATGCTGGTGTCAGGGCAAGGGGGTGGAGCTGGCACTGGCCGAGCCCCAGGCAAGGTCGAGACCTGGAGCAGCTGTGCCGTCCAGGGCCCAGCCCGTACTGGGGACCCCATGCCCTGCAGAGGCACGGTCAGGGTGTGGAGAAGGCGCCCAGCCACAGCGGGGGGGGGAGCCATCGCCTCATACTGAGCCGGGCTGCAGCCCTTGGGGTACACAGGGCCCTGGGGTCTCTGCAAAGGTGGCCCTGGAGAGCAGAGGGCTCCTCTCTCCAGACCCCTACAGTCGCTCCTGGCTGGGAAGGCCAGACTGGGAGTCACCCACTGGGGAAAGCTCCTTTGCACACATCTGCTCCAGCCCAGTGCTGCCACCTGGAGGGGCAGCATCACCCCCCCCCCCCCCCCCACAGCCCGGGGGGGCGGGGAGTGGAACCAAGGCGCTGGGCAAGCCAGAAGCAGGGGCCGAGACTAGGCCAGGGGCCAGGGGCAGCTGTACACAAGTCTTTTTTAATAGCTGAAAACTTTACAGGATATTGTAGACCTAAAATGCTACTGTACAGAGCGGGCATCCGCCCTGCCGGCCCCCGGCTGCACCGGGCCGAGTCCCCCAGAGCCAGGGCCGGACAAAGAACAGAGGGAGACACCCGGCAGGGGCTGGCGGATGCCCAGTCGGGGGGGCCAGTGCAAGCAGCAAGCGGCGCCACAGAGACCCCCTCCAGGCCCCCCGCACAGAGTGCCCGGAGCCTCCCATGCCCCAGTCTGATTGCACTCCTCCAGCTGCCTCCTGAGCCCACCTGGTGCCGAGCAGGGCACCCCGTGCCCCCGGCTCTCATGTGCAAGCAGGGGCAGCCCCGCCTTGACCCCAGCAAGGGGCACACGCAGCTGTGGGGGGGGAGGGAGGGGAGAGGCAAGGGGTACACAAAGGCTATGAGGTCACTGCCCCCCTGCCAGTCCTGGGTGTTAACCCCTTCATCCCTGAATGCTGCTGCCATGTGCAGGCCACACGTGGCCACTGGGGTTCCCATGACCCGAGACCGAGCCCCATCACGGGCACTCGGGGCAGCATCTCATCTCTGCGGGGGGTCCTGGCGTCACCAGACTCCGCTGGGTCCTCTCCATTCCCGGTGCCCCGAGGGCACGGGCTAGTGCGGCAGGGCTGTGATGCGCATACTCTGCGAGGCGATGGGATAGGTCACCATGGGCGTGGTGGCGTGGCTCATAGTGATGGCCCCCAGCGGCTGCGCTATGGACACAGCCACGGGCGCCACTGAGACAGCAACGGGTGCCATGGACACGGGGGGCGCCATGCCCTGCGCAATGGTCTGGGCCAAGGCGGCCGAAAGTGGGGCGATCTCGGGGTTGAGCGGGGGTGCAGCGTTGGTGGGTGGTGCTGCCTGGGCTCCGGCCGGGGCCACCAGCTCCTGCTGGGTGACGGGACGCGGCTGCAGGGCCTGGCTGCTGAGCGTGGTGTGGGTCTGGGCAATGCTGTGGTTGTAGTTGGTAACGGTGCCCACGGTAGGCGCCAGGGGCTGCTCGGTGGCAGCAGCCGTGGAGCTGAGGGTCATGACCTTGGCCTGGTTGCGGAACTGGGCGTTCTGCTCCAGCAACACCTCGTTGGTGGCCATGAGGTTGCTCACCTGTTTCTTGAGGTCCTCAACCCGCTTGCGCAGCAGCAGGTTCTCCTCCTCTAGCAGCCGGTGCTCCACAGAGCGGGGGCTGCCGAAGCTGTACTCATAGGTCTCGAAGTGGAGCCCGTCCACACGGCGCCGCTTCAGCAGCGGGTCATGCTCCTCATCGTACAGCGCGTCATAGGGCTCGTAGCGCCGTCCGCCCGGCGCCAGGCCCTGCTCCCGCCCCGCCCCGTACTCGAAGTCCCGCTGCAGGTGCTGGAACTTGCACTTGGCCCCGCGCTGGCAGTCACCCTTCAGGAAGTCCCGGCAGATGGGCACCTCCTCCTTGCTGTTGGGCAGGTCGGCAGGAGAGAGGCCCAGGCCAGCAGCCACCTTCTGGCGGAGGCGCGGGGGCAGCTCGCCCGTCTTCTTGTAGCAGTCCTCGTCCTCCTTGGTGCCGTGGATGAAGCGGCAATTGAGGCGGACGCACTCCTTGTTCTGGAAGTCGTGGCAGAAGATGAACTCGTTCTTGCGCACGCCCAGATTGGTCACCTCGCTCATGTCGGGGTGGCGGAAGCGGCAGCGCTTGCCGCGCTTGCACACGTTGCGCAGGAAGTCCCGGCAGATGTCGTCCGAGCCGGTGCCCGCCTCGTCGCTGCTGCTGCCGTTGGTGTAGTTGTCACGGTCGGGCATGGCTGCGCCCCCCGGCAGCCACGCACTCCCTCCCTCCCCCCTCCCCGCCCCGGCGGGTGGTGTCAAGCTGCCCGGGCGCTGGAAGAGAGCGAGGAGAGAGGCAGGGATCAGACACGGGACAGGAGCAGGCCGAGCTGGCCAGGCCCTGAAGACACATGAACCCTGCTTGACCCTGGGGAACGGGGCCAGTCACGGCCGCCCCCGGGGATGGGCTGAGCCCCACTTCCAAGCACATGGACTCAGCTGACAGCTGCCTCCGCCAGGCACCAGCTCCACCAGCCACAGCTGCCGCCTGCGGAGCCCCAACCCCCCCCGCCTGCTGCTGTGGCTACTTCGGTGCCAGCGGCCCTGGGGCCCCGGTGCTACTCCTGCCCCCGCCTGGCCCAAGGGGCCTAGAGCCAGCGTGGACCCCCGGACCCCCCACCCCGCCGGGCTT
>NW_005842812.1:439636-442019 GCF_000455745.1 Alligator sinensis | reverse complement strand
GTGTGTGGGACAGAAACCCCCTTCCCCCCTCCCACCCATGCATCAAAGCTCCCCTGGAAACAACAGGGGACCACTGGGCTCCCTCTGCTCAGAGCCCAGGATGAAAGAGGCAGGCAAGGCCCAGGCCTGGCCAGAACCTGGCATTTAGACAGGGGCAAAGCCAGAACTATTAGCTGTGAAAGCACCACCCACAGCTGGAGGGACACCGGCATTGTGCATCCCAGTCACCCCAGTTCTCAGCCCCAGGACTCTGGGGCAAGAGGTTTACTCCACTCCAGGCCTGCACCCGCTGATGCTCTGCTTCCACTCAGTTTCTGAGCACAGAAAGATCATTTTTTAGCCGAGAAGAACCCAGCCAGAACTCCTACTGGAAGTTTCTAAGCTCATCCTGTGACCAGTGGTTGCACCCTTACCCTGCTAATGTTGTATGACACCCCTGAAAGGGTCTCAGGGCACCTGGTTGTGAAGCCCTGGCCTAGATTCTGGAAGTCCCAAGCAGAACAGGTGCAGGTTGGGGCTGTGAGGAGGCACAGGTGGGGGCAGGCCCTGAAGCCCAGCCAGACCAGAGAAATGTAAACCATGGGAAGCCCCATTACAAGCGTGCCTGGAGCCCGCCCAGGTTCTCTAGCACAATAAACACTATTCAAACTCAGCGCAGTTAAAGGAGACGCCAAGTAGAATTCCCAACCAAACTGGGTTTATTTCTGGGACGCTTGCTACATCCAGCTACAAGAACGGAGCCAGTCCAGAACACCCAAGCTCAGGGTGCACCCGCAGGGGCCAGGTCTTCCACACTTTGGCCCAAGGCGACTGCTGGGAAACAGGGTTGTCATCTCTCTGCATCCCAGAAGCAGGTCGGCCTGGCTTACAGAGCAGCACCCCTGGCTCCGACATCCTATGCTCCACTTTGAAGCCTCAGCAGCAGCTCCAGAGAAGATGTCTACTTAGACCTCTGCCTCATCTTTCTCCTCTTGCGCTTCAGCCTGGGAGAGACAAGGGTTTCACTCTATCACAGCAACGTCCTCACACCCCAACCCCACCCTTGCAAGCCCCAGGGCAGGAAAGTATTAGCACAGGAGCTGGCTAAAGAGCAAGCTGGGATAAGGGCTTTACCAGGTCCCCAGGGCCAGCCCAGCTTTTACAGAATTGACCCATTTGCACTATTAAGGAAATGGGTGAATGCAAAGCTACACACATGCACTGCACCGCCCCAGGGCAAGAGATGCAGGACAGCATCACCCTGCCCCATGAAGCAGGAGGGGTCCCCGCACAGCAGCACCAAGACAAACTATCTTTACAAGCCCCTCAGTCTCAGACATCAATGCAAAGCCTCTGCAACAGGAGCTAACTGGGTTTGAGCCTCGCTGCCATTTTAAATCACTTGAAATGAACAGGGACATTATGAGGCACCAATTAGTTATTAAAGCTTTTCTAATGCCATTTATAACAGCCGGACAAAGCCTATTCCTGCACTCGCCTTTCCAGCTCGAGATGGATGTTTTGGGCCTACCCATGGGGACAGCACCAAGGGCACCAGCCGATTTGGGCCAGAAGAGCCCTTTTGCTGCCATTTTAAATGCTCCCCCACTTCATAGGGAGATGCAGGACACTAGCAGGAGCTGCTCTGATCCGGCAACTCCACCAGCCTGTGGTGAACGCAGCCTGGCTCCGCACCTGCAGGTCCTCGCTTGCCGCCACCAACACAAGCAGCTTTTGCGCTGTTCAAGTCGACCGAACAATTTGACCCAGCCGGTGGCTTTTTTAAGTGACGTGGGGAGCAACATCTTTGGTTATCAACTGTGAGCCTGATCCAGCCAAGGCCCTGCTGCAGGAGGGAAGCCACCCTTGAACTCGAGACAGGTTCTTAGGGATGGGCCTTTATGCCCTGCTCCCAGGAGGGGAGGCCCACCTCCTGCCAGCGAGGGGCAGAGGCCCTTGCACAAGGATGATGTTGGGAAGAGCCAG
Organism: Alligator sinensis; assembly: GCF_000455745.1. Lineage (NCBI taxonomy): Eukaryota > Metazoa > Chordata > Crocodylia > Alligatoridae > Alligator > Alligator sinensis. The sequence goes on along the minus strand of NW_005842812.1, from coordinate 440,054 downwards.
GACCTCAGCCCAAAGCTTTGTCCCACCCCCCACAGGTGTTGTTCTGCACAACCCTGCGCCCCGTCCGCAACCCCGGCACGGAGAGGCTATGGACAAGGGCATTGGGAACCAGGAGCAACTGCAAGGCTGCCTTCCAACCCTGATTTTAGAGCTAAGAGGGGACGTCCGAGGCCAGCCACAGAGCCAGGAGTGCATGCAAGGCCCGAGCGGCGCGGACACCTACCTGCGCATCCGCTTCTTTCGCCACTGGAGGAAGGAAGCAGAGAAGGAAAACACAAGTCAGAGCAGCCCCCGCAGCCCCACGAGGAACGGAGCCAGGTCTGGCCTGGGGGACGGCGCAAGGCAGCCCAGCGACACCAGGCACGTGGGGTCTCCCTCCTGCCCCCGCCGGGGCAGATATGAGCAGAGCTTCCCCCCC
>NW_005842812.1:427673-439315 GCF_000455745.1 Alligator sinensis | reverse complement strand
CGGGCGACGGCGCTGGCGCCGGATGCAGACGGATGGCGATAGCCCCCAACAAGATGGCGACCGCGGCGGCTGAGAGAGACCAGCACGCCTCCGCCCACCGCTATTTATAACCCAGTTCCAGGAGGGGAGGGTGCTGACGTCACAAAGGGGGCACGCCCCTCTTCCGCCGAGGCATGACGGGAGGTGTAGTTCCTCCCGCCGCGGGGCGTCCTGGGAAGTGTAGGTCGCTCTGCGCGTCGCCTCTGGCCTCCATTTTGAATCGAGGCGGCCACCATCCCCCGGGCTGAGCGAGGCGGCGGCCTGGGCTCGGGCGGGAGCCCCGTGCACATGCGAGTACGTGCGAAGCCAAGGCACAAGTGGGCAGAGCCAGAGCACTGGGGCGTGCAAAGCCAAAGCACGTGTGTCCACGCACACACACGCAAAGCCAAAGCACAAGTGTCCATCCACGGGCAGGGGTGCACAATGCCAAAACACAAGTGCTTGTGCACACAGGTGTGTCAAGCTGATTTACAAGTGCCTGTGCACACACATATACCAAGCCAAAGCACAAGCGTTCATGCACACACACACACACACACACACACACACACACACACACACGAGCCGACCCCCCCACCCCCAGGGGAGCCGTAGCCAACCCCACACGATGCCCGGGGAACAAGGCCACGCGGGTGCCGCTCAGACGCCAAAGCGGGGGGACGCTGCAGTGCCCACACCCCCCTGCAGCCGCAGCCACAGGCAGCCTGGCACTGACCTCTCCGCCTGGCAATCCGTCCTGTGCCCACAGCCCAGGACAACGGCTCCCTGCACCCGCTCCTCCTGGGGCCAGACAGGGCAGCCAGCAGGGCCAGTGGTCTCACTCGCCCAGTGGGAACTTTAAGCAGCTCCGTGTCAGGGTCTGACACGTCCGCGGCTCCCGGGAGATGACCCCAGCGGGAGAGAAGCACGCTCAGCTCCAAATCACAGAAAATGAGGCTTGGGAGGGAGGTCACACGGAGTCCGACCCCTGCTCAAAGCATCTGCCCCGCTGAAAACACCCCCCCCGCAGTGCCCCCGCTGCCCCCCACACCCCAGAGGTGGGCACATTTCAAAGCTGCTTTCAACCTCCTGGAATAAAAGGGGGTTGGAAGGATCCTAGCAAGAGTTGCCACCACCCACCCTGCCGCACCCCCAAGCAGCAGACCTGTCCTTCTGTCCACAAACGTCACTAAGTCGATTTTATTTGGAAAAAAAAAAGCAGTCAGTCGGTTACAGAGCATTCCTGTTTTAACAACCAGAGCATTTTTGCCTTTTGTCTTGTATCAAGAGGTACAATTTGGTATCGAAAAGGAATAGAAAATTAAATAAACCTCCAGCAAGTCTCAGTGGTCTGTGAATCCGTGTGGGGGAGCAGAGGGGTTTGCTCTGCCCCCCCTTTGCAGCAGAGTATTGCTTGTAGGTGCCAAAATGTTCCTGGCGGGGAACAAGGTCTCTGCCTTTTCCCTCGAGTTCATGGAGCTGCCTAAACTAAGCCACCGGCAATTTCAGAGCCTGCTTCTGTTCAGAGCATCCCTTGTGGTGTCTCCGGCCCTATCCACACCCCCAAAGGCCCCTTCCAAAAGCTGGCAGCAGGTCAGGGATGGGGAGGGGTGGAAAAAAAATTCAGGGAGAAAAACCTCAGCCTTGCATTTCCTTTTATTGATGGACACTTTGGTAGCAGGGTCCCCCTGAGATGTGCTCCCCAGCCCCGGCTGCCAGGGGCCTGGCCGAGGCCCCACGTGGTTACAGACCAGCCACAGCCTTTGTAGAAAAAAAGATCCTCCTGACTAGAGATGAATGAAGACAGGCTGCTGCATTCCCAGCAAGCAGCAGGGTGAGGAATGGGTGACAAGCACCTGCTGCGTATGAGCGGGGGGGCATGGACCCCCGTGACATAGGGGTGTTTAAAAAAAACTGCCAGCAAAAACCCACCCAAAGGCTTTGGGGCAAGGTCTGGAGACAGAACGGCCCCTGCTCCAAGCGTGCAGAGGGAGGACCGCTCGAAAGGGGGCTTGGAGAGTCGATTAAAAACACGCAGATCACAGCCGGTATTAAAAAATAGAGTTTATAGGCAAACCAACGCTGAACAGAACTCCGCTGCCACCAGGGACCCGACGCGGCCTCTCCCGAGATCCAAACCAACAGGCTTAAAAGGAGAAAAAAAAAAAGGGGGGGGAGGGAGGGGAGCAGGGCAAAAAACGTTGTGTAGAGGTGAGAGGGAGACGCAGGCCTCACAGGCGGGGAGGGGCTACGAGGCAGCTGGCTCAGCCCGGTGAGCGCAACAGCAGCCAGACTTGGAGGGAGAAAAGTCTGTGGAAGAAATGGGGAGAAGGGGAAGGGGGTTGAGCTCTCTCCACTCCCTCTCCCCCGGCAGGGGCAGTCGTGCCCCTCTACGGAGGGTCAGGGGGCAGGTTAGAAAAAGGGGCTCTGTACTGGGTTTTACTCCTGATTTTATTGTTTTCGTAGCTTGGTGGCGTGGTCGGAGGGAGCCTCCCCCAGTGGCAGAGCGGGCTGGAGTTGGTGGGACGTCCAGGCGGTTTGCTCGCGGTGGTAGAGACAAACAGCGCCAGGTTGGTTTCGGTCGGGGCGTGAGAGACGCGGGCGCTACGGGAGGGGAGCGGGGCTTGCTCAGTCGCCAGCTTCGTTCTCCTCAGCCGTCTCCCCCGTGGTAGCATTCTCAGCGTTCTTGGAGGCCTGGGGTTGCGGGGGGAAAGAGACCCGGAGGCGTCAGTACAGGCCCCAAACTGTCCTTGGGGCAGCACGGCCCCTTCTGAGCCACAGGGTCGGCCTTGAGGCTGCAAAGCAGCCAGCCGAGCCCACGGGCGCCCTCGTGCTGTTGGGACCTGGGTGCAGTTCCATTCAGCTGCTTCCAGCCCCTTGCAAACACGTGGCCTTGGAGACCCTGGTCACACCCAAGCACTATCAGGCAGATGTGGCCCCATCATCCCTCAGGGACCGGAGCAGCAGCTGGATCCCTGCTGCCACCAACACTCCTTCATCCACATGGGCCCGACACCACTGTGGACAATGGTGCTTCCCCCACCCGGGCACAAGAGCTGTGCTTGGCCCTGTTATGGGATCACGTGATAACCCCGCAAGATGCAGCCGCTCAAGGACCCAGCCCCATTACCTTCTTTTTCTTCTTTTTCTGGGTCTTCCGGCTCGCGGAGCTTTGTAGAAGTGCCTGGGGACAGGGAGATGTGCGGAGTTTGAGGCACGCTCTTGGCTTTGCTGGGTGGGGCAGGGCGGCAAGGGGAGGATGGGGAAACATGCCTCACTGAGCCAGGCCTCCACTGGGGCCAGTGACAAAGGTGCCACCCGCTTGTAGGTGACTAGAACCGTTCCCACCCCCATGTGCCTGGACAGAGGGCTCTTGCTGCCACTGCCATGAAGGCAGCCTGCAGATTTACGGTCCCAGGTGGGGTGATGAAAAAATGCTTTGCTGATGTTCAGGACACTGCATTCGAGGCCTGTCCCCGGATGCCTCCCCAAGCCTCCAGGCAATCCTGGAGGGAGCCGTCTCCTCCAACTGGGAGACCGTTCTAGCCAAGGGGTGACACCAAGGTCACGGTCTGGGGGGAAATCCTGGTGGAACCAGGACTGACCTTCAGCTCTGCGTCCTGCACCTCGAACTCAGACTTGTAGAGCTCAGGCTCGAAGGGGCCACTGGTTATCCGCATGGGGCCATTGGGCATTAGAAGCACTGTGAACTTGAACTGGGCGACAAACTCCCCTGGGAAGCAGAAAGCAGAGTCATGGGGGGGCTCCAGCCAGGGGGGGACTATGGTCACCAACCCAGGGACTCCGATGGTGCCACAGATACAAGAACCAGGGGGCTGTGGGCCAAGAGCTGCTTCTGCTCCCTCAGGTAGCACACCCGATGGGCAGACCTGGACAGCGCACCTGCAAGGCAGGTAGGACCCAGGGGATTGGGAACTGTTCTCTGGCCCAGGCAGCACTCACCTTCTTTATCATAGAGGACGTTGAAAGGCTGGAGCAGCTCGTGTTTGGCGCATTCCACCACCCCCATCCGGGCTTTCTTCTCATCCACAAACGCCCTGCAGGGGAGACAAAGCGCCACAGCCCTCAACGCAAACCCTGCCTACAACCCAAACTCCCACCGCCCTCCCAAGAGCAGGGGAAGCCTGGGAACCTGGCTGCAACACCAGCAGAGATTCAAGATTGAGGCCAGCACAGCTGGAAGAGTTTCCCTTGTTCCAGCCCCAGGCTCCCATCACTCAAGGCCCAGGACGTTCACAAACGTGACTTTGTGTGGGGCCTGCCGGAGCTGGGGTATGACGCTGCCATCTCCTCCATATGCATGGCATTTGGGTCTCAACAGCAGCAAAGACCTGTTCCCACTGGGACTGAGGAATAAATAAGGTTTGATCTGCTGCACGCATCTGTCCCAGGGTCCAGGTGGGTTGGAGGCAGTGCCCGTACGTACCTGAGAGTGAATGGCATCGTGTCAAAGCGCCTCTCCACCTCGCTGAAAAAGGCACGGGAGGTTTTCATTTTCAAGCCGTACTGCTTGGAGGGGTCGCGCTTGTAAATCGTGGTTCTCTGTCCGGCGTCCTTTGCCTAGAGAGAGAGCCAGGCAGGTCACGGAGACAGCCCTGCCCTCTGGAATCAGATGCCTAGCTGCACCTTGGTGCCCTGGCCCACCATTCAAGTCAGGAAACCAAGACCCGAGCAGCTAGCACAGCAAGCTGACCTGGATGGAGCTAGGGCCCAAGAGTGCTGCTTTTCAGCACCGAGCTTTGCTCATGTGGCCATTCTGAAGCCATCAAGGCATGGAGCTGAACAGCACTCACCTTCCCCTCCCCAGTGCTGACGAGAACGTCGACGGCGTAAACTTCGTGAACCTCGAACTCAGCTTTTTCGTGGTCCTTCCTGCAAAGCAAAAGTCTGGCCAGTGACCAGAGCACAGCGAGTGTGCCAGGTGGGCCCCCCCCTGTGCTAGGCCGGGCTTGGAGTGTGAGAACAGGGCACCTGTCTCTCAGGGCCTACGAGCCAAAGGTAATGTTTAGAATCACGCCAGCCTTGGCACAACCCAGGAGAGGGGGAAGGTGCTGCTGGAAGAGGAAGGGACATGATGTTTCAGGCATCTGGTCCAAAGAAGTCCAAGACATGCCCAAGCCATCACCACCTACAAACTCCTTGGCAACTCATGTGAGGGGCTGGTCTCCACCTTGCTCCTAGTGAAGTGCATTCACTTCGCACAAGAAAACCACTGCCTGAGCTGCCAACAGCTGCCTCTTTTTGCTGGCAGCCAGGCTCACTGAGCAATGGGAACACCTACAAACTGGACCAAAACCAATTCCACTCCTGGGCGCCAGGGCTGAGTTTTTAGAAGGTAACGACTTTTAGTAACAACTTCCCCAATCAAGCTGCAAAGGCAGAATCCCAACAGCACTAAGGGGATGGGGAGCGGAAGATTCACACCTAACACACCCCCCACCGCACACCCAGGACCACAGCCCAGGACCTGAGAGACAAAACAATTTGTCAAGCAATTCCCAGCTCCCAGGAACAGCCACCCCAGAGGGGACTCACTTTTGCTGGTCTGTCGGATTCTGAATGATGGTTTTTTCCCCGTCGATCACGTGTTGTTTCAGCTGATGTGACAGCATCCCTGCCACGAGAAAATCCATGAGCGCCTCACAGCCATGAACCCACCCCACTGTGACTTGCATTATTAAGGCCCTGGTCTCCGCGCTTCACCCTTCTGCTCCAGGGAGAATGGCAAAGCCGAGATGTGAGACAGTTTGCCCTTCCCTGGCCTCCTGCATTGGGGGTCTTTAAGCACTTCATAGCCAGCTCTCCCTGGACAGCAGAGTGACCACAACCCTCAAGTAAAAACACAGGTGGAAATGAGCCCTGTTGCTGCCAGCTCCCAACACAGCGCTCAGACTAGTAGAGCCCAAGGACTCAGGGGCAAATCCACAAGTACCCGCCCAGTGCCCCAGTCACAGTTTGAAGGAGCATGTGCGTTTTCCTTCCAGTCCCTAAACAGATTCCCCCCACCCCCCATCCCTCTTCTGCTCCCCAAGCCACTGACCCAGCAAGGAAATCAGCATGCCCACACCCTGCAAGGACTGCTGCCAAGTGGGGGGCAGAGCCAGCCTGGACTCTTCCCCTGCACTGCATCCCTAGCTTCTGCCAGCCGCCGGGTAATTACTTCACAAGACTGTTTCCAAAACAGTAGATGCTTGGATTCCCCTGCCAGCGCGAGAGCCCACCTCCTCGCTGCAGCTGATGCCGTGTTTCTCCCCCGGAGAAAGCAGCAAAGCCCTGCACACCATCCCCGTGTGGAATGGCAGCTCCCTCATGGAAACTCAGACCACACTGGCGAGGTGATTAACACAGCTTAACTGATTGGGGCTGAGTTATACATTGCTGAAGTGAGGCATTGGCAAACAGGGCCCAGAGACATGGTTGATGGCTGCATTAAATGCCACAGACAGGTGACCTGTCACTAGCTCCCGGCCTGAACCTTTCTAAGATGCTTCCACAGCGACTGCCTGTTCTCAGCCAGCAGCGCTGCGGAAAGCGCAGGCCAGTTGGGAGTTTGATGGATAGGGCAGCTAAAACCCAGCCTCTTCCAGCCAAGTTTCTCTGAACGCTCTGCTACTGCCAAGATGTTTGTCTTTGGCGTGCAAGGGGCAGCCAGAAGCACGGTGGCCAGCAATTCACCCAAGGGTTTGCAGGCAGTCCCATGAGCACAGGACAGGGTGCTGCAGCCCTTGCTCCCACCTCTGCAAAATCACAGCTCTCCAAGGGGAGCAGAACAGACAGAGATGAGCCCCGGGAGCTTCCACAGGGACGTGCTGGAGCTGTGGCTTGTGGCATTTATGGCCATGACAGTGTTGAGGGCTCATAATTGTGGACACTTTTCAGGACTTGGCCTCAATGGACTGAATGACGCTACCACCCTCTGCTCCACCCTGCGGCCTTTACCTTCGATGGGTGTGCAGTTAAATGAATGGGCTATTTTGTTCCAGGCGTCTGTCACTTGTGTGTTCTGGGAAATAAGAGCAGAGGGAGACAAGGTCAGATTCGAGCCTCAACGGCAGATATACAAAGGACCGGGTCCGACTGCATGGTGATGTCATCAGCAGGCTCCCCCACCGCATGGGGTCCTGCCACCTGCCAATCCCACAAGTCAAAGTCTTCAGCAGAGGTAATGAGACATTGCTTTAGAGACAAAAGCAATCCATCTCCCAGCAGCAGCACGGGCCCCCCCAAAGCTAAGCGCAGTACGAGCACCCAGGAAGCTGCACTACAAAGGGATAAAGGGAGGGATTACATCTCCATTTGCTGGTGCGGCTTAGTGAGATTAGATTGACTTGCCCCAAGTCAGTGGCAGAGACAGGGCAACAAAACTGTTCCCAGCATCAACGTTGCAGCAAATTGCACCAGCTGCTGTGGGGCTCCCCAAGTACGGCAGGCAGCTGAGCAGATTCCCCACGTGGTGGACTGATCCCAGAGGAGGTCACATGCTAACTCCTACCCTCAGAGGGTGGCAGGACAAGTGCGGGGGCTGCAGTTCTGCCCCGACAGCCTCACTCACCTGGTTCCCGGGTTTGACCAGGCGCAGGGCAGCTTCGGCACAGAGGTGAGCCGCTCGGATGACATCAGCTTTGCGGCCTGTCACTGGGTTTTCCTGGAAGAAAAGGGTGGGTTTGGAAGCGTGTGGTTTTCCACAGGGACCTGCTGCCTGCACAGATCCAGGCATGGAAACGGTCCAGACCCAATCCTCTCCCTGCACGCCTGAGTCCCAGAGCCACAGTGTGGACAGCTAATCCTCCAGGATGCTCTGCTCCATTAGAGTGCCGTCACTTAAGAGAGGTCTACGGGAGCCCTGTACATTACATCCACTGCTGCCTGACATTAGCGCTGTACAGGACAAAGCCAAGAAGCTGCTCTATCCCCAACACAGTAAGGACTCCAAAATGCCACTCTCAGCCTTGCCTTCCACTAGCTCGTGTTTACGCTGTATCCAGCCCGCAGGAAACCCTCTACACCTCTTATCCCGACACCCTCCTCCAAGGGCCACAGTAAAACTACGCTGAAGCCCAGCTCAAAATGCTGAGTTTCCCACGTTTGCGCTAAGGCTGCTGGTCCTGTGAACGCTGCCTGCATAGATGGAGCAGCATCACACCAGCTGCACTGGGGCTGTCTATACTCTGCAGACCTGACCGTGTGCAACCAGTGGAGACAAGTTTCACTAGGATGATGGAGGGCAGAGAAGGCTTTAACTTGCCCTGCAAGTCCCCTCAGGCCTTGGGCTGCAGAGGAGAGAGCAGCAGCTTCCCAAGGGGGCAGAAGAAACAGGGGTCACCAATTCAGCCAGCAGAAGATGCAGGCAAACCCACTAGGCCACTCTGTCCTGTGCACCCAGGCCTCTCCTGGCAGAGCAGACAGGGAGCGCAGTCACAGCAGCTGAGCAGACTCATCGCCTCTTCCCGATGGGTCCTATTGTCTTGCACAAGTGTCTACCCATGAACCCTTCACCAGACACAAGCGGGAGCACTTTTCATGATGCCCTTTGCTCACTGTTACTGCTTGAACAATTTACCTCCCAGGAGCCTTTACAGCAGACTTCAGCCATATCCTGCTCTGCTGCCTGGAGCTGCTGGCACTCACACACAGGGGCTTTTCATCCTGCCTCTGCTTTACCTGGCCTGAAAGTAGCATGCGAGACTTAGAGGAGACACCTACCTTTGATGCGTCGATGACAAAACTGTGCGCTACATTTGCTATGAAGCCATCAACGTGGACTCCCAGGTCACTGTAATGCAAAGAGGATTAAATCACCAACTTGGCCAAATGGCTCACGAAAAGTTCTGTGACCTCTACAGGCATCAAAGGAGCAAGGCCCATTTCACAGGCTTTGCTAGCTGGTCAAGGTGAGAGCTGGGTACCAGGTAGCAGGGAACAGCAGAGGCCAGAAGCCACCAGCAGACTCACATTTTGACCAGGTCTCCATCTTTGAGGATGTAGTCTTGGTCACTCTTCAGCGGCGAGAAGTGACACACGCAGTTGTTGACTGATATACTCGTTGGGAAGGCAATGCCTGCAAGGAGAGAGGCCGTGAAATCAGGCCATCTGCACATGGCCAGGGGGCAGATTTTGACTCCACTGTGCTAGCAGGAAGCACCCCCCACTCCCCTGCTTCAAAGTCAGAGCACAGTAGACAACCTGCATGGGGGTGCAAACAGTACAGACTTAAAGCCGAGACCTGTCCCAGACACATGGGGTCTAACACTCTGTAGCTGGCTGGCATAAGTATGGTATGGAAGGACCTGGGGGCAGCCCCAGGGCATGCCCTCAGCTCTCCAGCTAAGCTGGAGACATGTAAAAACAACCAGGGTGTGACAAAGAGGAGGGGGCCAGTATCTGTTCCTCTTCCTTCAGCTCTAGGGATTGTGGAACTGCTAGAAGCACCGTCTGGCACCTGAGATGCAAAACACCCATGCTCTGATTGCGTGCGGTCATTCAAGGTGCCATGCACTGGTCAAGTTCCAGCTCAGCAACTTTCCCCTGCACTAACAGAGCGAGCTGTAGCCCCACTCTGTCGCTGTGCTACTGCCACATTCCAGCCCGAAGGCAGCAGGGGCGGCGTCATCATTTGCATATAAAGTAAACACCTGGCGCCTTTTCTGCCTTGAAGGCAGGAGGGTTTATCACCGTAAACCTGCACGACTGCTTTGGACATGGCTGAATCAGGCCAGCTCTGGCACAGAACCAGTTTTGTTGCTGTCTCCCAACCCCATGATTTCCACAGTTGCTGTTTTACTGTCCTTTTACTGCTGCCTTAAACTGAACACACCGCTCTCGCCTGGAAGAGCTCACTCCTCACGTGAGAGCCTGAAGCAGTCTGGCTGCTTGTGACAGGCAGAGAGACAAGCAGAGGAAACCACAAGGCAGTGTGACCCGAACACTGGAGCCCCAAATTCTTCTCTGGGCTCTACAGGTGACCTTGTCTTGCCTTCTACCTCCACCTGTGCAAGTCAAGGCCGTGAGATGAGTTTCTCCACCCGCTGTTGATGACTCTGGGGATGGCTACTCCAGGTGTCCAAGGCAGGACCCTAATGCAGCAAGGCAATGGCAGCAGCAATTTGATAAGGGTTGCACTGTGCTCTTTGCCAGGCCCTTTGGGCACAGAACTAAGCACGCTGGCCTCTCTTGGTGTCAACACAGACACAAGTGGACAAACCACACGGAAGAGAGACTTCAGGTGACCAGAGACAGAAGCCACAGAGCCCTGGGCAAAATGCTCTGTAGTCAGCTACAGACGACCTGGTCCAACTGGAGACTGCCTTGCCCCAGCAGGGAGGACAGCAGTAAACTACAGCATGAGGCTCATGCTGCCGGACGCTGCATGGGGAGGGGCTATGGCAGAGGCTTGAGGGCAGGCCGGGGTTTGATGCCCCTCAAAGCTTTCCAGCAGTGACTAACGTGGGTTGGACTTGCAGAGCCACCTGCCTCTGCATCTCTGCGTGTGCCCATTGCCCCAACCAGGGACAACACAGCAAAAAGCTCCCATTGGAAGCCCTGCCCCCGACAGGGCTTCACCTTTTTTCATTTCTTTCTCCTTCTTGAAGATCTTGCCGGTCTCTTCCATGATCATGGCATCTCCAATCTCGCACAGGCTGAGAACAGACCCGCCAGACTTAGCTGCCTCCACCACAGCACGCAGGACCCCTGAACAAGAACACACACCAAGCGTCAGTCAATGGGAAACATACGTGTGAATTAAACCAGCTTGAAACCGCGGATCCTCATGCGGGGGGGAGGGAGAGGAAGAGGAGCAGGGGGGTTTAAGAGTAAAACTGGGGGCTATTTTTCACTAGAAAGTTGGTGCCGTGAATACAGAGAAGCTTGGCCCGTGGGCTTATTTGGGACAGTTTAGCGGACGTGACCAGGCCACGTGAACAGGGACTCCCAACCAGCATCCCCTCTAAGCTGTGCAGTGCGCAGGGCCGCGCAGGCGTGCCTTCTAGCACAGCATAAGTGCGCCTGCGTGGCCGGACGCACCACACACCTTAGAGGGAACACTGCTTGCAACCGTGAGGCTTGAGCGGTCATATCCCTGTCCACTCTCCACTCCCACACGTCCCTTTCTCTTAAAAGCCCAAAGACTGAAAGAAAAGAACGCCCTGGTAGACACTGCACATAAGACATCAAGGGAGCAGAGGCTGCTGCTGAGGAGCCTGAGGGCTTTTGTGTGTAGATTCCCTGGGGGAGACTTCACCTGGCACCGACACGGCAGCCGCCTGGTGAAGCTGCTCACGCGCACCCGGCACTTTGCGTCCATCCTCCCAGCAACCACATAGGGCATTTCCGAGCTGCCCCTTTGGTCTCCCCCACTCGCAAAGCACAGGCTACACTGGCAGCTCCAAGCACGTGCCGACACTCGTGGTGTTACGTGTGCTGGGTCACGGGAAGTTTTATTCCCTCTTTCCACCACGGGGTGGGGACCTGTTTTTGGACAGGTTATTAGGGTTTTGCCAAAGGGTCTTAGTAGGATGCTGAGAGTCTATGAGGGAAACAGGGTCTGCTTCTCTCCATAAAAGGATCAAGGATGGCAGCGGTGCTGGCTGTACTCCGAAGAGCGG
>NW_005842812.1:426494-427630 GCF_000455745.1 Alligator sinensis | reverse complement strand
CACAGGAGGGCTTGGATGGCCGCGGGCAGGCCCTAGTCAGGGGGCTGGGAACCAGGGCACTCGACCTGTGCTCCCACACCTGCCCCTAGCTCGCCACGTGCCATCCCCGTGTATCTGCCTCCCCCCCAGTCTACCCTGACCTGCTTCACAAGGCAGTCAGGAAGCCAGCACTGCGCGAATGCTTTTACAACCCCGGATAAAAGGCACCGGCAAGTCAAGCGCTGCATCACGCCTGCTGCACATGTTACATTACAGAAACCTCCCATCCAAATAAGAGGTGATTCAGGAAAGCCGACGCTAGAGCGGTCGCGAGGGGCGACAGCTGTGACGCACCTAGAGACACCTCTAGAAGCGGCTTTGCCTCGGAAAGGTTTCAGCCAGTTCGTCCCATACAGAGACATGGATTTGTTTCCAGAATTAAATTAAAAACCCGCCCTGCCCCTCCAGCCTCCCTCCTTCGCCCTACGCAGCTATACAAGCTCAGAAGTTTTCTCTTGGCAAAATATGCGATGCCCGCGGGTCTTTAAGGCCCACCCGCGCAGGCGGCAGGAACACGGGGACAGTGCAACCCGCGGCCCGTCCCACCACCGGGATCGGAGAACGAGGAGCAGCTGTGCAGCGCTCTTATGGCCGCCGCCGCGGGGCCTCGCTCCAGAAACGCGAGCCTGCTCCCCCTGAACGCCCGCCGCGTTACAGAGACGGAGACGGACGGGAAAACCCAACGCTCGCGTCACGGTTGCAGCCGAAAGCCGACGGGAAGACCTGGGGGTGGGTCAGCTCGTCCCACGGGAGGTCGCGGCTCCTCCGAGTGCCGGGTCCTTGCCTCAAATCGCCCCTGGCCGAGATGCTCGGCAAGGCGGGGCCGGGCCGGGGCTGCGCCTTGCACGGAGGGGAGGGGACACGAGCCCCCACCGAGGGTCCCGGAGGAGCCGATCCCTGCGAGGAGGCCGAGCCGCAGCCCACGTGCAATCGCAGCCGGCTCCAGGGCGGAGGGAAGAGGCGGGGAGAGGCCAAGGGAGGAAAACGAGCAAAGAAATGGAAGGAGACGGGGGCTGAGGCCGGACCCCCGCGGGGGGCCCGAGGGAGCCGCACAAGGGGAAGGGGAAGGGGAAGGGTGCCCTCCCCGCACGCTGCCT
>NW_005842812.1:423179-426173 GCF_000455745.1 Alligator sinensis | reverse complement strand
GCACGCTGGGCAGCCGAGGCCCCGCCCCGCGCCACGCGGACTACAGCTCCCGGCGGCCCCCGCGCGCGCCGCCACCGCCGCGAACTTCCATCCCGGAAGCACACCCCCCCCCACCAACGATTTGCGCCTGCACCGTCTCCCTGGCGACAGGAGCTCTAAGTCTCGCGAGAGAGGGCGCAAGGCACGCTGGGGCATGGAGTCCTGTCCTCCCCGTGCCTGGAGGGGGCTGCGTGGCTCCGGGTGTCCCAGAGCAGTACCCCTCCCCACAAGGCTCCTCAAGGGGGAACGTGGGGGCAGGGCACCCCCAAAACCCCAGCCCAGCCACCCCCTCTGGGGCTCCCCCCGTCCCCAGCCCCAGCAGAAGAGCCCCCATGGGCTTGCTCCCACCCTAGCACCCCTGCCCTGGCAGAAGAGCCCTCCCACACTCCAGAAGAGGCCCCCCCCATCCTCCCCCCAACATCCCTAGCCACAGAGCCCGTCCCTGGTCTCCCCCACCCCAGCATCTCCGGCCCCGATTGAAGAGCTCCCCCCCATCCCTGGCTGTCCCCCACAACCCCAGCAGCTGAGTCCTGCCTTGTTCCCCGCACTCCCCTGCTCCAGCTGCCACACACCCAGGCCCATTCATGTCCCTTTCACTTTATTGCATATCACAAATCAGACAATTTAAAACTCCATCAATGCCAGAATCCAACTGGTGGGGGGTTCCCAGCTCAGCCTCCTGGGTCGGAGAGCACCCAGGGCCCCTGCTCCTGCCTCCATGCAAAGCCTCCTCGCGCTCCTCCAAGCCCCAGCTCCTGAAGTCCTGCAAAGGTTGCGGCTTCGGCACGCGAGCCGGTGGCCCAGCCCCTCTGGCTGCCGAGAAACAGGCAGGGGCCAAAACTGGCGGGCAAAATCCCGCACCCAGGGCGGGAGGATGATCTCACTGCGCGACGGCCTGACTCATGCCCTGCGCCATGGCCCACGCAGGGCCCTGGCTGCCCCAAGCTGCCACCCCGGCTCTGGTTTCATCACGCGCCTGTCGCAATCGCCGCAGGCCCAGGGTGCGGCTGCCTGCTGAGCCTGCCCAGGCACCTCCCTTGCGGAGCCGCACAGGGCAGGGGCTCCTCATGTGCAAACAGGGCTGCCGGCTTCGTTACCAGCACTAGGGAGCAGGCAGGCGCCTCCCCCAGGCAGCTCCTCCCAGCCTGGGCACGTAGTGCCTGGCTGCACGTCTGTCGAGGATGGCAAAGGGCACTTGGGTTCCTGCGGACGGCCGCACCCAGGCCCAGCCCTGCCCCATGTTGTTTACAGCACGTAGGGACCAGGGGCCGGACGTCCCCATGGTGCCACCTCGTGCACAGCTCAGCTTTCGGGACCCAACCAATCCAGAGGGAGCCTTGGAGGGGGTCCATGTGGAGAGGGGCATCCACCCCCACACCTGTGAGCCCAGCCATGCCTACTGACCGTGCCAGACCCCCATGGCCAGGGTGACAGGGAAACTGAGGCATGGCAAGGAGACCGGGCTTGGCCCAGGGGACCCAGGTATCTGGCTTCCCAGGCGGTTTCTGCACCCAGGCCATCAAGTCCCAGCCTCCAGCCACTAGCCCCAGCCCGGGGGTCCTCCATCACACTGCATGGGCTGGCGGGGGGCTCCCTAGGTGCGTGGGATGTCGGCTTTGGTGAAGAGCCGGCTGTGCCAGTAGTCGGGGTTGTCGAAGGCACAGTCCGAGGCCTCCAGGCTCCGCAGGGGCTTCAGGAAGCCATTGCGGGGGCTGGGCTGGGTCGGGCAGCCGCGGCAGGAGCCAGTGGAGGGGCCCAGCATGGCCTCCATGTCCTCGTAGCCCTGGTCTGGCGGGGAGCCCGGCGCGATGCCCGAGTCGCCCGAGCGCATGTCGGCATAGTCATCTGGTGCCGGCGGGCGGTTCATGTAGGCGTAGTCGGCATCAGGGCCGGGTGCGGGCGTGGGCAGGCTACCCAGGGAGGCGCTCAGCTCCGAGCCCAGCTCCATGTACTCATAGCCCAGCTCGTCCAGCGAGGCAGGGCGCGCACCCCGCGGCCGGTTCATGTACTCATATGCCTCTTCCTCGTCCTCCTCCTCCGGGGCCCGTGAGGCAGCCGTGTGCTCTGTAGGGCAGGGTGCAGCCATGAGGGAGGGGACCAGGCTCAGACCCCCCCATCCTTCCCTGCCACAAAGCCGGCGGGCCCTATGCGAGGCAATTTGGCCAGGTCTCAGCCCCAGCTGGGAGAGGGGGGCAGGGGGCAGCCAGCACAGCCCAGAAGCGGTGCCCGGGGTGGGGGGGGCACGGGGCTTACCCTGCCCGGAGCGATTGGGCATGACGTAGCCATTGGCATCCTCCTCGCTGTCAGGGGGGCTGTCGGGGCGCGGGGAGCTGCCACGGCGAGACAAGTAGGCGCTGTCCCCCCGGGAGCGGGGGCCACCACCTGGCCCCCCTGGCAGTGCCAGTGCCAGCGCCAGCTCGGGCTCGTCGCCCAGCTCGTACTCAGAGGCTGTGCCCCGGCCCTCCGACGACTCCGACAATGTCCGGCCCATTGAGTCCTGGCGGCAGCGCCGCCCAGTCCGGGCCTGGCAGAGAAGAAACATGGCTGGAGCACACCAGCAGCCGCCGCAGCCGCCCTCCCAACCTTGCTGCCCAGCGACGGATGAAACCCCCCCAAGCCCCAACAGCAGCAGTGGTGCCCCAGTCTCCTGCCCCCCCAGCCCCACCGGTGCCCCTCACTCCTGACGCACAGCCCCCTGCCCCCACAGCCATGGCCGCTGACAGGCAGGAGCTGGTGCACTGGTACCTGGCGGCCAGCACTGAGGCTGGTCTGGTTCATGGGGATGTAGCCGGCTGGGGGGCTCTGCATCGTAGGGCTCTGGGGAGGAGGCGATAGGGGTAAGGCCAGGGCCTCTTGCACCTCGCACCATCCCACTGCCCCTGCCTCCCCCGTGGCACGGGCTGTGCCCCCTCCCCAATCACGGGAGGGGGGGGGGGGCGGTGGGGCTCACCCGGG
>NW_005842812.1:419166-423004 GCF_000455745.1 Alligator sinensis | reverse complement strand
CCCACTGTCCCTCTGCTGGGGTGGGGGGGGAAAATAGAGGTGGGGGGGGCCTGGGGACCCCCCCAGGCAGCAAGGAGTGCATAGGAGGAGGGGAGGAGGCTCACCTTGATGACGAGGTACCGGGGAGGGTCACGGGCCATGCGGGTGAACTCGTTGGCCAGCTCCTTGAAGGTGGGGCGCACGTTCTCGTCCACCATCCAGCCTGCGGAGGCCGGGGGGTAAGGGCTGGGGGCAGGATCGGGGTCCCCCAGGATCCCCGACCCCCACCTGCTGGTGCCTGGGACCACCCACAGCCCCGCTCTCTTCTCCAACAGGGTCAAGGGCTGCGGCAACCACAGACAGGACACACACGCATGTACACGAGTGTGAACATGATGCTCATGCACATATGTGCACACACAGGCAAAGGCACATTGCACACATGGATGCATGCTGGCACACATCTGCACACACACACATGCCTGCACACACGGGCACAGCCCTGCACACAACTTGTACCCTCTGCCCGTGCACTCAGACATGCGTGCACAAACAAACCCCCCACAGCCACGCACACCCACACATGTGCACGCCCCCGCCACCGACTCACATTTCACCATGACCATGTAGACATCGATGGTGCAGATGGGCGGCTGCGCCAGACGCTCGCCCTTCTCCAGCAGGTCGGGGACCTCGGCCAGGCGTACCCCGGAGTAGGGCTCGGCCCCGAACATCATCATCTCCCACAATGTGACGCCTGCGGGGGCAATGGGAGGTCAGGACGCGGCCCGGGGCAGGGGGGTGGGTCAAGATGTGGGGGCCGGGGGGCGTTGGGCACCCACCGTAGCTCCAGACATCACTCTGGTGTGTGAACCGCCCGAAGTGGATGGTCTCCAGCGCCCTCCATCAGGGGGGTGGGTCAAGATGTGGGGGCCGGGGGGCGTTGGGCACCCACCGTAGCTCCAGACATCACTCTGGTGTGTGAACCGCCCGAAGTGGATGCTCTCCAGCGCCATCCATTTAATGGGGGTCTGCAAGGCAAGGGAGGTCAGGCCAGGCTGGGGGGGGTCGGGGCCAGCCAGGGGAGGGCCGAGCCGGACTCCCACCTTGGTCTCGCTGTCCAGGAGCTTGCGGTCGCCCGGGGGCAGCAGGTCGGCGATGCCGAAGTCGGCCACTTGCACCTGGCTCGGGGACTTGAGCAGCACGTTGCGGGCGGCCAGGCCACGGTGCACCATGCGGTGCTCCTCCAGGTAGTACATGCCCTGGGGGGCGGGGTCATGCTGGAGCCCCGCCCCCAGGCAGAGGCCCCACCACCCAGCCATGCCCACCCCTTTTGGCTCCTCCCACCCATCCCCCACCCAGGGGACATTCATGCCTGGGGGTAGATCCTGGACTCCCAGCCCAGACCCCCAACCCCTCTGCCCCAGGAGGACACTGCAGGGGCGGGGTCATGCTGATAGAGCTCCACCCCCCACCCTCACCCTCTTTAAGCTCCTCCCATTTGCCCCCAAGCTGGGGCATCACTGCCCAGGGTGGTGGATCCTGGGGGGGGATGGGGGGGCCTGACCTGGCCCAGCGTGGCCACACAGGGCCCCTGCAGGGGCAGACTTATGATGCCAGGGCTCCACCCCCAGCCAGAGGCTCCGCCCTCTTCCTCTTTAGGCTCCTTCCACCCACCTCCATCCCTGGGGCATGGCCTCCTGGGGCACCGATGCCTGGGGGGTGGATCCTGGGTCCCCTTCAGGGGCAGGGTTATACGACTGGAGCTCCACCCCCAACCAGAGGCTCCGCCCTCACCCCTTTAGGCTCCTCCCACTCCCAAGCCAGGGCACCGCTGCAGGGGTGGATCCAAGGGGGTACTGGCCCTGACCCCTGGGTCCCTGCAGCCCCCATCCTAGCGTGCCCAGGCTCCAGCGCCAAGGCGGGGCCTCACCTTGGCGATCTGCACGCACCAGTTGAGCAGCAGCTGCGGCCCCAGCGCCTGGCGGCTCTTGCGCACATGCTCGAGCAGGGAGCCCAGGGCCAGCAGCTGCTTCACCAGCTGCAGCTGGGCCCCGGGGCAGATGCCAAGGAGCCGCACGATGTAGGCATGGTCCAGGCTGCCCATAGCCAGCATGTGCTGTGGAGAATGGGGGGGGCGGTCAGGGCTGGGGCGGGAGGGGGGCGTGTCTCACTGCAGCCCCACTTCCCAGCCCCAGGGACCCCTCCCTTCCCCTGCCCCACAGCCCTTGCACATCCAGAGCCCCCCCATGCCCAGGCGGAGGAGAGGGGCTCAGGGGTCGCTTACATCGGTGACGGCATGGAAGGTCTGCTGCCCGCTGCGGTCCTGGATGACCTTGATGCTGACGGGGATCTTGATGGAGTCGCCCTCAGGGATCCAGATGCCCTGCGGGGGAGGGGGGGGGGCAGGGGTGAGCCCGGAGCTGGGGCTGGTCTGGACCCCTCCCCTGCCAGGCTCCCTACCCCCTTACCTTGTGCACGGTGCCAAAGACGCCCCCGGGCTCTGTGTGTGGGGGGGGGGTGCATGTGGCTCCAACCCCTTCTGCAGGGGCCTCCACCCCGAGTCCCCCCCTCCAGCAAGCTGTGGCTGACAGTAAGGGGGGGGAGCAAGGGGTCTGTGGGTCGGGAGCGAGGGGCACTGGCAAGGCCGTGGGGGGCAGGAGGCTGCAGACCGGGAGTGAGGGGCACCGGCTGGGGGCTGTGGGGTCAGGAGTGAGGGGCCCCAAAGGAGCAGGGGGGGGCTCACCTCTGCGCGCTCCAGGTACCGCCGCACCGCACGCTTCTTTTGGATCTTCTTGCCGCGCCAGTAGAGCAGTGTGAGCAGGAGGCAGGAGCAGGCAGCGAAGAGGCTGCTCACCACCGCTGCTGCCACCACCGTGGGCATCCGCCTGGCGGGAATGGGGGTGGGGGCGGTCAGCCCAGCCTGGTCCAACCCCTGAGCCCCCTCCCCCCACTGCATCAGACCCAGGTGCAGGGCCCGGCCCCAGTACCTGGTGACAGGCAGGGGCTCCCCCACGCAGTCCTGCAGCAACGGCCCCGTGCACCTGCCAGAGACGGTGCAGTTGGTCAGCCCCGCAGACAGACGGACAGGCCGGGAGGTGCCCCCACCATGGCAGGGGGTGGGGGGAGCCCCCCACAGAAAGGACTCTGGGGTTTCCTCCTGCTCTGCTGATCAGGGCGCTTCCCCTTCTCCCCAGGATGGGGCAGGATCAGGCCCTGCCCGCAGAGCCAGGAAGAACCCAGGTGTCTGGGCTCCCTGGCCCTCACCCGCTACCCCCGGCTCACCCGCGGGTGCAGTTCTCGTGGCAGGGCCGGCACTCGTTGCGGGTGTCAGGGAACTTATAGATGGGGCCGCGCTCGCCGAGCAGCCCCTGGGGGCAGGCGCCCACACAGTGCGACCCGTCCCGGCGCCGGGCACAGCGCATGCAGGCATCGGCTCCCTGCAGGTGGCACCGTGTCATGGGGGGCAGCTGGACCCCACTCCTCCATGGGCTCCTACACCCACCCTCAGCCAGGATCAGGCCCAGATAGGGGTCCCTCCACCCCCCCACTTGAAGCCAGCTGGTGCCCATGGATCAGGGCAGGATTGGGACCCCTACAACCCTCCCCGCCCCACGGTGCCCAGGCAGGGAACCAGGATCAGGGCTGTACCGAGCCATTGCAGGTGAGGCCACCGTCAATGGGGGCGCACTCCGGGTGGCAGGGGAGGCACTCGCCCCCCTGGGCGAACTCCCGGGTCTCCCTGCGGGGGGAAGGGAGGGATCATTGGTGGGGCAGGGAAAGACCAACTCCCCACCAGGGCTCCAGGACCACCCCCCCCGCCCCCCAGCTCATGCCCACCCCGCCATCGAGGGTCTCT
>NW_005842812.1:415768-419141 GCF_000455745.1 Alligator sinensis | reverse complement strand
ACACAGACCCCAGCCCGGCTGTAGTGGAAGCAGGACAGGCACTGGTCAGGGCCAGGCCCCCAGCACCCGTCGCTGGAGCACAGCGGGTCGCACACCTTCCCTTCTTGCTCTGCAGGGACCAGGCGTTAGCACTGGCATTGCTCTGCGGAGCCCAGGCACCCAGGTGCCCTGCTCCAACCCCCTCCCCTGAGCCAGGACACAACCTGGTGTCCGGGTTCCCAGGTCTAACCCCACCAGCCCCGGATCCTTCTCAGGCTGGGGAGAAAACCCAGGGGTTTGGGCTCCCTGCTCCACCCTGCTCCCCTGAGCCAAGATTGGAGCCCGGCGTCTGGCCCGGCCTGGTGCACTCACGGCACTTGGCGCGGGGCCGGTTAGTACGAATTTCCAGGTCCTCGCGGCTCCGCGAGAGCCGGGCCCAGTTGAGGCTGTGCAGGTAACAGAGGCGCCGGTTGTCAGAGATGTAGACGCGCCCGGCGCTGACCTCGCGCAGCGCCCGCAGCCCCAGCGCCGTCACGTTCTTGTTCTTCATGATCAGCAGCGAGAAGCCCCGGCTGCGGCGGGCACAGGGTCAGCGCTCGCCCGGACGCCTGGGTTCCCACCCCCAGCCGGTCCGGCCCCCATGCCTGGGAACAAGGTCTGGCATGGGAGCCCCCCATGCCAGCCTCCGGCAGGGATGGGGGGTCCTGCCAAATATGGTGGGGGGTCCCCCCAGCTTCCCACTCACTTGTAGAGGCTGCGGCCACCGATGGTGACCAGGTTGGAGAAGACGCTGAAGTCGTTCATGTGCGGGGGCCACGACTGGATGTTCAGGTAACCTGGGGGATCGTGGGGAGGGGTCAGAGCACCCCGGGGACCCCCCAGCCCTGCCCCCCCAGGTCACGGGGGCCTTGCTCCCCCTGGCTCACCAGTGATCTCCCGCACCGTCCGGAAGATGTTCAGCTTCTCAGGGTCCAGGGCCGAGATGTTGTGCCAGGGGTCCCTGCCAGGAGCACCGCAAATCAGGGGGGGCCCCAAGCCAAGCCCCCCCTTCCCTCCTGGGGATACGGAGACCCCCCTCCATGGTTGGGAACACCTCCTCCATCAGTTGGGCACAGTTTGGCTGGGCCCCACCCCAGCACCAGCCGCATGTTGGGGGGGGGACCATGGGCCTCACCCGTTGAGCCCGGTGACGAGGAAGTCGAGGTTGCCCAGGATCTTGGTGCAGTTGACAAAGGCGTCAATGTTGCTGGAATCCACTGTCTGGTGCCGGCTGCCTGCACCCGTCCCCTCACAGGCTAGGGGACAACAGGCATGAGCAGCACCCCCGAGACCCCCCGCTCCCTGGCCCTGCCCCTCTGCACTGCGCCCCGGGGGCCTGCTTGTCCAGCCCGCGCAGGCAGCCCGGATGCCTGGGTTCTCTCTGCCCCCACCCTGTCCTGGCCCCACACTCCCTGGGGGCTCCCTGCCTGCCTTCCTGACCCCGTACCCTTGGGGCAGAGCCCGGGGCAGGGCTCGCAGATCCGCAGCCCGTTCTTCTCCACCTCCATCTTGTCGCAGGGGCAGGTGCGGACGCAGGAGCTCCCATCTACCACGAAGTTGTCTGTGGGGGGAGTGGGGTCCAGCGGTCAGAGCCAGCAGCCCAGGCACTTGGGTTCTCTCCCGGCTCTACCTGGGTGACTCCCAGGCAAGCAGTGCAGCTGCAGACCCTGTGCCTCTGTTTCCCCAGATGGTGACAACACCCACCCTTTGCATAGCCGGGCCCCATCTCCCCCCACCCTCCAGCCGGGGCAGCCCTGTGACTCACGTGGGCAGCTCTTGACGCAGACACTGCCATACTGGTACTTAGTGTTGGGGTTGGGCTCTAGCTGGGAGGTCACCTTGTTATAGAGGAACGGTAGCGGGCACAGGGGCACGCACGCCCCGCTGTCGTTGAAGTGCCGGCAGGCCTGGGAGGAGGGGGGAGGGATTAGGGACCCCAGGACAGACACATGGGCACACCTCCCCCTCGCACCCAGGACAGACAAGGAGACCCCCTCCCCCCTCCGTGCACAGGGACGGACAGACAGACAGACAACCCCTCCCACCCCGCACCTGGGCACAGGTGGGCAGAGAGACCCTTGGGCTTAATACAGGGCACAGGGGCAGACAGACCCCCTCCCCCGCAACCCAAAACACACAGGGACAGACGGCTGGACACAGCCACGCAGTACGTACGAAGCAGTCAGTCTGGCGGGGGGCGGTGCAGCCGCCCGCACACTCGTCGTGGCAGCACTCGTTGGGTGCCGGCCCAAAGCAGCGCCCATTGCACTGGGGGGCGCAGATGGTCTTGGTCACTGGAGGGGGAACGGATGGGTGTGATGGGGGGGCACAGCCTGAGACCCCCTGTCCTGGCTGCCTCCCACCCCCCCCCGGGCAGGTACCCACGTTTCTGGCAGTCCTCAGGGCCGGGGCCCCAGCAGTGTCCTCCACAGCTTTCATGGCAGGGGGTGCCTGGTGGAGAGAAGCCCCCAGCCTCAGCCAGAGTGTGAACCCAGACCATCCCTGGCCCCTGCCATCCCTGGGCCCATGCCAGGGGTTGAACCGAGGTGTCTGGGCTCCCCTCTGCCAACCCCTTGTCCCATTCCCCACCCAGCACCAGGGGTCGAACCCAGGTGTCTGGCCTCCGGCATCCCCCCTCCCCAACCCCTGGCCCTGTTCTCTCCCCTGCTCGTTGGCAGGAAAAGAACGGAGGAGTCCTGAGCTGTGGGAGGACCCAGAGCTGGGGGGGATGCCACTCACAGTTGTGGCTGTTGTTGCCCACGACGGGGAGCACGTGGGGGTCCCGCATGATGTCGCGCCACTCGACTGTGTCCACGTAGCAGAGCTGCTCGTTCTTCTCGATATAGACGCCCCCAGCCAGGATCTCTGCAGGTGGCAGATGCTGGCACCGGGGCGGCATGGGCACCCCCAGGACCTGCCTCAAGTACCCCCCAGCCTGGGCCAGGGTCCCCCCACAGGTCTGGCTGGAGCTTCCACCCCCTCCGAGGCTATGACCTTGCTCACACCCAGGCCCCAAGGGGGTTACATGGGCAGGGGGTTGAACAAGGGGAGCAGTCCCCCAGCATCCCAGGGTGCTTTGCAAGCTCAGGGCTAAGCAAGGGCCAGCAGACCACTGCACCTGCCTGTGACCAGGGCCGGGCTCCCCCCACGGGTCTGGCTTGGGACCTCCACTCCCTGCAATGAGGCCACAGCCTTGCCCTGCTTTGGGGTCCCCCCACACCCAGGTCACATGGGCAGGGCGGCTGAACACAGGGAGTGGTCCTCCGGTATCCCAGAGCGCTTTCCTACCTAGCCAGACGCTGGGCCAGGTCCCCCCCCCCCCCGCGGGGGAGCAGCAGGGAGTCATCCTGGGGGA
>NW_005842812.1:414448-415737 GCF_000455745.1 Alligator sinensis | reverse complement strand
CCCCGCAGGGGATCAGCAGGGATTCATCCTGGGGCACCCCCCTGCCCTGCCCCGCATGGGGCGGGGGGGGACTCACCGGTGAGCTGGTGCAGGCCGAGGCGCTGCAGGGCCTGGCTGGCGTCGGGCTGGTAGTTGAGCAGCACGAAGAGCGCGAACTTGTCGTCGTATAACTGGGTCCCGCGCACCACGCGCAGGCTGTACAGTGGCAGCGTCTCCACCTCGTTCATGGCCACCAGCACGTAGCCTGTCACCTCCCGGATGGTCTGCATGGGTGGGGGCGAGTCAGGGGCCACGCACGCATGCATCCTTACACTCCCGCATGTCCACACGTTTGCAGCTGTGCTCAGGGATGTGCACAGGGTTGTCCTTGCAGGCCAAGAGGCTCACCCCGCACATGTGCATAGCCACGTGTGCATCCTTGCACACACATGTGCTCACACCCAGGCTTGTGCTGACATGTACATGTGTTTGCTCACACACATACATACACACACACGTCCTTGCAGGCTGAGGTGCTCACACCCACATGTGTTCATAGCCATGCTTGTGGATACATTTGCATGTCTTTGCACACCCACATGCTCACCCAGGCTCATGCTCACACCCACGTGTTTGCAGCCATGCACATGCGTGTCTTTGCAGGCCAACATGCTTATGCTTAGGCTCATGTTCGCACTTACACCCACATGTTCAAAGCCACACTCACAGACACACACGTCCTTGCATACCTACCCACACCCTCATGTGCTCACACCCAGGCTCATGCTCACACCCACACGTGTTTGAAGCCATGCACATGCATATCCTTGCACGCCCACATATGCTCCTAGCTCACAGTCCCCCCCCCCCCATGTTCCCAGCCACACACAGGGACTCACAAATGCATATATGCCCATTCACACACACATCCAGGCTCATGTTCACAACCAACCGTGTTTACACCCCGCCCCACTTGCACACACTCGGAGGCCCCTACACACACACATGCTGCCCTGCACACGTGCTTGCACACACACGCACGCAGCACCGCACCTGCAGGAAGGAGAGGTCGTGGTGCTGGTCAATGAGCACGATCTCCAGGTTGCCCAGCACGATCTCGCAGTGGTTGTACATGCGCTGCAGCGTCTGGTACTGGTGCTGTGCGTTGCCCGTCACGCTCAGCCCGTTCAGCGTCCCCGCGCACACTGCGCATATGGGCACAGTCACGGTCAGTGCCAGGGCAGGCACAGGGGTGGGGGAGGTGTTGGGAGGTCCAGACAGGGGAGCTGGGATATACCAGGCAGGACCCC
>NW_005842812.1:408070-409867 GCF_000455745.1 Alligator sinensis | reverse complement strand
TCGGCGTCGCTGCAGCCGGCCGGAGCACATGGCGCCGGGACCTGGGAAGCAGCCTCCGGCTCAACCGCGCAGGAGGACCCCACTGCACTGCAAGCCGGCAGTGGTGCCAGGGCTCCCTGCCATGCCCAGGCCTGTGCTCAGCATCGAGGCTTCCGCAAAAGGATATGGAGCCCCCACCCTACCCGCACTGCACCTGTCCCACACAGTGCCCTGGAGCCCACCCCCCTTGGACCTCATGCTTGAGCTCTAAGCCATGGGAAGTGACAGCCTCACCCTCCGCCTTCCTGCCCAGCCCAGGCCCCAGCCCCTGCCCACACACCAGCATACACAGGCAGCAAGTATAACTCATTTATTAATCCATGCTGGATCTCCATCTCCAGCACCAACTCCTTACATGGGCTTGGGTGGGGGCCGGGGGGCAGCACCCTGTGAGAGAAAGCAGAGGATGAGGTTAGACAGAGCCTGGCAGCACCCAGGACCACCTGGACAGAGTGGCACAGAGGCCCCAGGGACAGCACCCCTTTCCTACCACCCCCGCCCCCAGCCCAGCCATTCCCCCCCAGCCTGCAGGCACCACTTACTGCGGGACGGAAGCGGGGTGGGGGTGTGCGGTCCTTGCGGGCTTCACGGGAGCGGTTCCTCACCACCTTGCTGTGGATGGCGCAGCTGACGCAGTAGTGCAGCTTCACGTACAGCTTGGGCAGCACATATGCTGGAGGGGAGGGGGGTGTCACTCCTCATATCCCAGCCCCCCAGCACTGCACCCTCCCTCCAGGATGTGTCCAGCAGAGGGGGGGGTGGAGCCCCCCAGGGAACCCCCATGAAGGAGCAGGGGTTGCTGGGACAGTGGGGGTGTCCTCCTCCCCAGTGAGAGCCCACCTGGCTTGCCTGCAAGCAGCCAGAGACAGCCCCCCCCACAATTAGTAAGATGCAATCAAGGGTGGGACGGGCACCTCCACTAGCCAGCAGTGGGGAGCAGAAGAGCCCCAGACCCATCCCTGTTCTGATTTTACACCATGCACAGAGGAAGCAGAGCAGAGCAGTAGATCAGGACAGGAAGTGGATCAGGGAGGGAGCCCAGGGCAGGAAGTAGAGCAGATCAAGACAGGGAGCAGAAAGCAGATCGGGGAAGGGGCCCAGAGTAGGAGATCTTCTGGTCTTCATTCTGCTCCCTGCCTGATCAGGAAAGAAGCCCAGGGCAAAGAGCAGAAAGCAGACCAGGAAGAAGGCAGAGCAAGGGATCTGCTGCTCTTTTTTCTGCTCCTTGCCTGATAAGGAAAAGAGGCCAGGGAGCAGAAGGAAGATTAAGGAGGCCTGGGGGAGGAAGCACAGCAAGGGACCTGCTCCTCTTCTTTCTGCTCTGTACCTGGCCCCAGGTGCCCCCCCACCCCCCCAGCATCTCACCACCAGAGACGGGAGGGAGGCAAGGGCAGGGAGCAGAAAGCAGAATGGGAATGGGATGCAGAGCCCCTATCAGGATGGAGGAGGGGGTGGATCAGGAAGTGGGGCCAGAGCAGGAATCTGCTGCTCTTAGTTTCTACTTCTGGCCTGATCATGACAGGGAGCAGAAAACAGAGCAGAATGGGAACCGGTGCAGAAAGGCAGAGCACCAATCAGGAAGAAGGGGGCGGGGGCAGAGCAGATCTGCTGCTGTTCTTCCCTCTTGGTGCCTGATCTGGAAAAGAGCAGCAAGCAGAGCGGCAGATCAGGGCAGGGAGCAGAAAGCAGAGCGGGGAGGGCGACCCAGGAGGAGAAGCAGAGCAGGAGACCCGCTGCTCTTTCTGCGGCGGAGGGAAG
>NW_005842812.1:404167-408060 GCF_000455745.1 Alligator sinensis | reverse complement strand
GAGGCCGGCCCCGCTGCAGCAGCCCCCCGCACTCACAGTCGAAGACGGAGGCCTCGGAGATGTCGCGCACGGCCGCGGCCTCCACGATGTTGCGGATGACGAACTTCTTGATGGCCTTGTCCTTGGGCACGCAGCGCGCGCAGTTGGTGCAGCGGATGGGCTGCACGTGCCCGCGCCCCTTCTTGGCGCGCCCGTTGTTGCGCCTCTTCCGCGTCTCCCCCCCGCCCCGCGCCGTGCCGCTACCCACCATCTTGCCGCCGAGGAGACGAAAGAGGATCCGGCTGCCGTGACGCGACTCTTATATACCTCGCCTCGGCTCCCTGGTATCCCTCCGCCGGCCTCCGGAGCTGCCTGCCCGCCCGCAGCCCCCCCAAAGTAAGGACCCCCCCCACAACACACACACACACACACACACACACACACAAGACGCTGGGGGTAAATGGGGAGCGGGGTTTCGTGCCCCTGGGAGGGACGGACTATTTGAGCGGCGTCGGCGGAGGGATCTGACGTCACGCCAGGGAGAGAAAGTATACGCGACAGCCCGGCGTGGGGGTACGTAACGCACCCCGGAAGCGGCCCCCCGCGGCATGATGGGGGATGTAGTCCCCCCTGCCTCCCTCCGGAGACACGTGGTACTGGCAGTGGCTCAGGAGTGCTAACTCCAAACCCCCTTGGGTCCTCCCATATAGAAGCCCTGGGAGGGTGCAGATTCCCCCCCCCCCGGCCCCATGTGCCCCAAGGGAGGGGGTGCACTACTACCCGCCCCTCCAGTGACACTCCCTGCCTCACAAGGGAGGGGGTGACTGTCATGGTCTCTCATGGGGGTGATGGGGAGATGAGTGAGACCTCCAGCCCAAAGCTGCCTCCCCCCCAATTTGCGGTCCCCAAAGCTGTGGCTTGCTGGAAATGGTGGGTGCTGATGCCCATCTGCTGCCCGCCCCTTGCCCTTCTCCTCCCAGCCTCTTGATGCCTCCACGGCATCTACCACCGGTGCCTGACAGCACCAACTGCCCCCGAGCCTTAAGCCATCCCTGCCTTGGCCAGGAGCTTCCCTGCAGGCAGCAGTTTCTGCTCCTCCCTCTGGGGTGAGCAGGTCCCGGGTGCAGGGTGGGGGCTCGGCCAAGAACCACTAAGTGCGTCCCAGCAGGGTGAAACCCTGGAGAAATGGGAAGGCCGCTGCTGGAAGACAACTAGCCGATCCCACCTCGATCAGGCTCTGACAGCCTGGGAGAGCGGCACATCGCTCATGTGGCTCTGCCAGCCCAGCCGTGCGCCACGGAGCCACCGTGGCAGGTGGGCAGGGTGCAGCAGCGAGGGGGGGCAGACGAGGACAAGAGGTAGGGGTCTGGCCTCTTATCCCCTGCCACTGTTCTCCCTGCCACAGCTAAAAGGGGGTGAATCTGAGAGTGCTGTGAGCCACGGGGCCACATGGGTCCCAGCTCAGGAGCTCCCATGCTGCAAAGATGCATGTAAGCATGCTGCTTCCCATGAGGAATGACAGCTACGAGCCTGAAGGCTTGGGGTTCGGATGCCCCTGAGTTTCTCTTGCCCTTAGCCATAAGACCCCAGAAGCAATCTAGGGAGGAATCTCCCCTTTCCATAAAGTGGACATAAAGCCAAGACCTTCCCATTCCAGCAGCTAAGTGGGAGATTTACTAAACATTACCTTGGCAGGTACTATTCCCATGCCAGGAGAGCGGTCTTCCCTGGGTGCAGCTAGGAGGACCGCGTCACTGGTCACGGTGTTTCCCTTGCCAGGTAAGCACAGGATTATGCCTGATCTGAGCCCATGAGAGGCCGAGAAGCGGTCCTGTTTGAGCAGGGGTTGGATGAGGTGTGACCTCCCGAGGTCCCTTCCAGCCCTCATGGTCTATGATCCTATGAACCAAGAGCAGCCCCAGGGCTGCCACCCCTGCGAACCAGCCAGCGCTGGTCAGGACTCTGCAAGTCCCGGGCTACAGGACAACGGCCCTAGGACACGGGTCCTCACACTCCCTGCTGGAGCCACCGCCTCTTTAGGCCTCAGTTGCCTTTCTGTGCAATGGGGGGTGCTGCCTCCTCCCTCCCCCGGGGTTGGGCTGATCTTACTCTGGAGACCAACCAGCCCTGCCCGGGTTTCAGCTGGGAGATGGCTGGCGGTTCAGGCTGAAGCAGCCGGGGCGTTAAATTACTCATGTTTATTTATAACAGACCTTCAGCCAGTACAGTACAAAACTTACAGTAGTATATCTCCATTACACAAATAATTACTTACAATATATTACAGATACAAAAAGCTTCTGCGGTAAGTTTGTTGGGGTGGGGGGGGAGGGTTGTTTTTAAAAGCGAGTCTAACCTCACCAAAAAAGGGGAAAAAACAAAGACAACAGCAAATCCATTAACGATATACAAATGAAAACTCGTTAGAAAGGAGGGAGGAGTCGTAACCAGAGGGGGGTCGGCGTATTGCACATCGTCGGTTTTGTTCTTCATACATCTGATTAAAAAATATAGAGATATTTACACGGTAAAGCGACCTGGAGTTTTACAAAATTCCTACCTTGGTTTCAGACTCTTCGTGGGGTGGGCGAGGGGGGTGTGGGGAAGAAAAAAGAGACGGAGAAAAGCGGCTTTTTGAAATGTCAGAACTTCCGTATTTTCCTTCCAAAACCCTTGGGGTTTCTGTGTTCATCTCGGCTCTCTGAGGGGAAGGGGGATCTGGGGCTTCTTCATGATCAGCACATCTGCTCCGGGCCCATGGTCCCTGGTGGTAACAGTCGGGTGGCGGGGGCAGCTGCGTGTCGCACCAAATGGACCCTCTCGCCGCGCAGCGGTCGTGGTCACAGTGAGCTCGTTGGTCCTCTGGCCGCCAGTGGGAGCCTGGATGTGACCCAGGGCCACAGGATGGGATTCGGAGCAGATTGGAGAAAACAGCACAGCGGCCGGGTGAGACGCTGGTTCTCAGCCACAACCCACCTTTCGCCGGGGGCCTCGCCAACTCCAATCAGAGCTGGCAAAGGTCAGGCTGTGGCCTGCGGGCGGTTCCTCGGGGCTGGGCCCAGCGGGGGTTTGGCTCGCGAAGACCTGTTGAGAACTGCACGTCTGTTTTGCCTTTTATTGCTTCGTTTTGGAAAGCCACTGGAGCTGGCGCTGCCCGGGACACCCCGGCAGGCTCAAAGATGTTGCACAGGTCTGCGTCGGGCCCAGTCAACCGGGCCTCTGCGCTCGGGACCGCTCCATGCAGGTTGCGCGCTAAGAGCAGCTCTTTCCAGGGACGTTCAGGAGCCCGGCTCAACACCGGAGCCGGGGCATGAGGGCTGGGCTGAGGCCCGGGAGGCAGGGACGCGCGGGGCTCTGACGCCTCCGGCTACCAGGCTGGCCCTACCTCATCCTGATCAGCATCCGGTTCCTCTGGCCCTGAACAGGCCATGTCTGCCTCCCTCAGCTCCAGAGAGAGGCCGGTTCTCTCCTGCCGGACGATGGTGACCAGAGAAACAGGGTGTCCTGGCGGGCGGACACAGCCTGGCGCACAGCACCGAGCGCTCTCAGAGGTGGCCAGTGGCGCGCGCAAGTCCTGGCCTGGGGGCGGGGGCTGGGAAGAGGTCAGGAAGAAGCTCGCGGGCGGCGAGGGTGTGGGGAGGCTGGGGCAGCCGGGCCGCCCGCGGGCTCTCACCTGGCCCCCGGCTCGGACGCAGCGTCAACAAAAAAGCAAGAAGAAGGAAAGGGCGAGCAACGGGTGTTGCCACGTGAGGTGGTTCCGTTTGTGTTCGTAGAAAAGAACAGCCTTTGGTTTCAGCCTCGAGGAGCAGTGGCGGCTGCTGCCGAGTGGTTGCTTTTATGCATCGTGGGCCTCGGAGGGGGGCGAGGGGGGAGCTGGCCCCTCCCACGCGCTCCTGGGATAGGGGCTTTGCCCC
>NW_005842812.1:403130-404136 GCF_000455745.1 Alligator sinensis | reverse complement strand
GGGGTGGGGGGGGTGGTACAGACACTGGGGCTCACGCACTGAGCCCTGGGGGTGGTAGCACGTTCCCAGTGTGAGTCCCAGGGTCAGGGGTGGGGGTTTGGTTTGGATTTTTTGCTATAAAAACGCGCTGGTGCTGTGCACCCAGCCTCACAGGGGTGGCAGATCCAACCCCTACCTGGCCCTGCCCAGGGCACCCCTACTCCCTGCCCGCAGCATCTTCAGCTCCTCCGGTGGGGAGAGGGGCTGGCTGCGACTTTGGGGGGAGAGAGGCGAGGGGAAGCTTTCACCCTGCAACAGGCAGGGAGCCCATGGGCCCCTGGGCAAGGCTGGCAGGTGGGCGCTTCCCAGGGAGCAATGGAGGGAAGAGGAAGC
Source organism: Alligator sinensis (assembly GCF_000455745.1). Classification (NCBI taxonomy): domain Eukaryota; kingdom Metazoa; phylum Chordata; order Crocodylia; family Alligatoridae; genus Alligator; species Alligator sinensis. Next base: position 403,764 of record NW_005842812.1, on the reverse strand, counting down.
TTTTGGACCACGTGGCAGTGGGAAGTGCTAGGGTGCGAGCTGGAGGGGCCGAGCTGTTCCACCGGGGAGGAGAGACCAAAGCCAGGGCCCCACGGACTCGTCCACGCTCCTGGCTCAGGTCACTTCCTCTGGTCACGGGCTGGGCCGGCTCCTCTGGGAAGACCCCGAGGCTCCGGGCCCGGCAGACACCTGCACTGCCTCCCTTTGCCCGCGCAATCCATCCGTGTCCTACGCGCTGTAAACCTCACCGGGTGCTGGGGGCACGGAGGCTGCCGCTGGGGCTGGGGGCCCACGGACTCGTCCACGCTCCTGGCTCAGGTCACTTCCTCTGGTCACGGGCTGGGCCGGCTCCTCTGGGAAGACCCCGAGGCTCCGGGCCCGGCAGACACCTGCACTGCCTCCCTTTGCCCGCGCAATCCATCCGTGTCCTACGCGCTGTAAACCTCACCGGGTGCTGGGGGCACGGAGGCTGCCGCTGGGGCTGGGGGCTCGGGGACGTCCTGTCCTTTGTTAGCGGGGTTAGGGAGGAGGAGGGGGGGTCTATTTACTTTAGCACCTAATATGAGGTTCTCGCGGCCTGGGGGCAGCTCTGGACTGAAAGCAGGGCATGAAGCGGGGCAGCTGGCATTCCCGG
>NW_005842812.1:397216-402706 GCF_000455745.1 Alligator sinensis | reverse complement strand
GGCACTCGAAGGGGTCTCTGAAGCCGTGGCAGCCCATGTGGATGGTGAACATGACGTGGTCCAGGAAGAGGATGCGGCAGTGCTCGCACTTGAAGGCCTTCACCTGCTCCCCGTCCGCGTTCAGCACCCGCAGGACGTCTTTGGCTGAGCTGGGCGTGCCCCGGGCGGCAGGGGCACCCTCTGGCCCCTTGGGGTCCTCTTTGGCGTAGGCGGGGCTGTGCCGGCTGCCGGCGCAGGGCCCCACAGGCAGTGGTGGCCCTGTCCGCTCCTCGTGGTTGCTCTCCGTGTCGGTAGAATCCTGGCAGCCATTGCTGGGTGAGGCAGCCAGGTCACGGCCCCGGTACAGGCCAGGCGCCCCATCAGGCAGGTCATCGTGGCCCTCGGTGGCCTCGCGGCCCCCTGGGATCTCCAGCCGCCCGGGCAGGGGCTGGATCTGGGTGTAGACGGAGCTGATGACAGGCGTGACCTCCGAGATGCAGTTTGTGGGGGGCAGGCGGAGGGGGCGCAGGTGTTCACTGCCCACGAAGGAGAGCGAGCCGCCATAGCTGGGGTCCAGGGGGTGGTGGGCCGCCACCATCTCCACGTCTTTCTCGAAGGCGGCATTCACGTCGAAGGGCAGGTCCGAGAGGCTGAAGCGCATCTGCTTCTCCCCTGCGGGGAAGGAGCCAAGTCAGGAGGCTCATGGCAGGTCCCCGTGACTGCCTGCAGATGGTGTCAAGACTGTGGCCCCCCCCGGAGCTTGGCTGAACCCCCCGAAAAAAACTGAGGGAGGCCACAGAGATGCAATGGGGCTGCACCTGCTTTGGCCTGACCCCGGAGCCTCTGCACAGAGCTGGGGGGACTCTGCGTGTCCAGGGAGGTGAGGTCTCCTGCTCCCTCCCATCTGTGTTCGGAAGCAGCATAGAGTCCCCCTCCCTGCCACGGCTCTGGGCAAGAGCCTGGGGGTCCACATGGCTCTCAGGGGTCCTGCCTTGGTGGGGGTGGTGCCTGCCCACCCCACAGATGCCCCCCTATGCCAATTTGACAGGAGAACCCTTTGGTTCTCTCTGTCCAAGCTGGGGGTGTCCGTGGTGCAGAGCAGCTGCCATGTTCCACGTGGGGTGAGGTGGAGGCTGAGGGATCCGGGATGTGCTTGGGGGACCCAAGCAGGTGCTGTGCAGCCTAGGAGTGGGGCAGCCCAGCCTGGCTTGGCCTCTCCCCCCTCCGGTGCCCCAGGGGCGATGCCGGGGAGCCCCTTACCCACAAACTTCTGCGGGGTCGAGCGTTTGCGCTTGGTGAGGCTGTTGGCCAGCCGGTCGATGAATGCGGGCCGGTCGGCCGACGGGTGCAGCATGGAGTCCGGCACAATCTCCAGGTCCCGCATATCGTCGCCTGCCGAGACAAGGGAAAGCTGCTCAGCCCGTGGCAAGGGCAGGGGTGGCACGGCTACACCCCAACCCAGGGACCCGGCAGCTCCACTCCCCGGGACCATGACAAGCAATGCCCAGATACCCCACCAGGCAGGGAGGTCTGTGCTCCCAGGCTCCGGGCTGCTGCTTTCTTTCCAGGGCAGGTACTGGGACATGGAGCAAAAGCTCCAGCAGCAGTGAAGAGGTGCTGGGAGCCCAGAGCCCCACGTTCCTGGGCCCCGCCAGCAGCCCCCTGCCACCCAATGCAGACTGACCTGGCTGGCTGGCCAGCGCCTGTGGCTCCGCGCTGAGGCTCTGCAGGTAGTTGTGGCAGCGCTCCTTGTGCTCCTCCAGCGTGCTCTGCTGCTTGTAGCTGCGCCCGCAGTAGTTGCACTTGTAGGGCTTGCCGACTGTGGGGGAGGAGACTGCAAGACATGAAAACACACCGCGGCCATAAAGCCCAGACCCCGCATCCAAGTTGTCCCCGGCTGCTTTGCCAGCACCTCCGCAGCATGGGCGCCAAGTGCTGGGGGAATGGGCTCAGCAAGGAGCCAGTTGGGCCTACACCGGTCACGGGAGGATCAGAGCCACTACCAGCAGTCGCACGCTCCCTGCTGACAGCTCTGGCCCTTGGTGGAGACTCTGCTTGCACTGTGGGGCTAACACAGAGACCATTCCCCATGGCAGGAACCCAGGAGTCCTTGCCACCATGCCCCCATGCCCTTTCAAGAGCCTGCACCCCGATTCCATCTGCTGCCCCAGGCTAAGCTTCTGCAGCCCAGCCTTGACCTGTCACCTGCAGTCTCCAGCACTTCCGTCCTGGCTGCCCCCGAGTCCAGCTTCGGACCCAAGGGCTCTACGTGAGCTCTGGCAGGGCTGGAAATTCCCAGTGCTTCCACCTCCATTCTCACTTGCCACTCAGCTGGGGCTGGAGGCTGCCCAAGCCCATGCCTGCTGCCAGGGGGCCAGGCAGGATGAAGGTGCAAGCCGGCCTGGGACCACACTCTTCTATCCATTCCCCGCTGCCGGCTGAAGGAGGCTGGATGCCCTTCTGAGGTGGTAGGTAGCAGCCACTGAACCTTCTCCTGCAGGAGGCAGTCAGCATTTCCAGTCCCTGGGGCTGCTGGCAGGGCCAAACAGGCCAGTTCTCCATGTTCAAAAGCAACCCTCATCATTTACAGGGTCCCCAAGAGCCTCTGCAGTGGCCCCTCTCACCCGCTGCTGGAAAGCCCCCGACGATGCCCCGTGGTGAAGCGACACGCAGCAGCTCTGGGCAGCAGCTCCACATGCCCCGAGGACAAGCAGATGGCAGCTGCACGGAGGATGGGGCTGGTGCTTCCCACACGAGGGCTTGGTCGTCTCCGGAGATGGTTTGCTCTGTTCTCCTTCGCCACGTGGATCAGGGTGGTGACCCTGGGCATTGAGCTCAACCAGGGTAGCACTGTCCTACCCCACAGGCCTTCATCCAGACAGGAGCAAGGGAGATCAGTCCGGGGATGAGGCCGTGCGTAGCTGGCTAACGGCACAGTGCCCTGAGCCCGGCCGCATTTACTAGGCTCTGGCAGTCTTCACCCTGGACGTACCTGGAGGATTCTCCACAGCCGTCGCCAGATGCACCAACACCAGGACAAAGACACGTCTGCTCAGGGGACACGGAAGCTGCCTGCGTCACAGCCACCGCCGCCTTTGGGCCACGGTCTCTGCTGGGGTTTTCCTGCCGTGTTCAGACCTGGTCCGGGGGCTTTTCAGCCTCTCTCGTGGCTGCTTGTGGTTTAACCTTCAGTTTTCAAGAAAAGGTTTTCGGGTGACAGGGAAATTCTGGTTGCCTCCCCATCAGCGCGCAGAGCCAGGGGGTATGTTCTGAGTTCAGCGCAGTTGTGCAGGCTCAGCGCCGCTCATGCTGGGCTCTGGCAACCTGCCATGGCTGTCCTGCATGACCCTGTCAGCCCAACACTCAATTCCACTCCAATGGGAAGCATGGCACAGTTATGGGAAGTGAGCAGGGGCCCTGCAGGCCTGCCACCGATGTGCTTCATAAAACATCTCTATTTGTTCCTCAGTTTACCCCTCTGACAAACCAGCACAACAGCAATCAGCAGCTGTGCAGGGTTGGTGGACATTGGCTCCTGCCCTCCCCTCTCTGGCCCGTGTTGCTCCCATGCCTCCATGGAGAGCTCTTCGTCCAGAGACTGGGTTTAAATTCTCTGCCAAGTGCCCAGCACCCCACGAGGGCTGTGCCCCAAGGCAGCCTGGTTCCACACTTAGAGGAAAAATTTCCTTTGCAAGGTTCCCCAGTGAACACAGTAGGTCTCCCGTGGACGCGAGCTACGGATTCATTTATCTGGCAGGCTCTGAAGCAGCTGGCACCGGTGCCGGGGGCGGCCTCTGGGGATAGGCACAGCTGTCCCGTGTGGGGGCTGCAGCGTCTGATCTCTGCAGCGCGGCACGTTTGATCTGGGTGTTAATACCTCGTGCTTGTGGGCAGCGCCTCTAGGAGATGAAAGCTTGCATGGGCCCGTGGGGACCACATGAAACACACAGGCCTCTAGTTAAAGGACGGGGGCAGGGAGCCGTTGCCAACACCCCCATCTTCCCCCCTGCTTCCCACAAAGGCAAAAGAGACACCTTTGCTAGGGCGTGAAATCCAGCCGGGGCGTGCACCTGTCTCAGGAATTAGCCGTACGAAGACAATGCTGTTTCATGTGGGATCAGGGGTTGTCTTATTTCTCCACCGTTCTACCACCAGCTCCTGAGGCCTGGAGATAGCCCCCTTTGCCAGGGGATGTCAGCCAGTGCAGCCCAGGGAGCCAAGATGCTGGAGCCTGAATGCACAGGAAGGTCAAAGGTGCCAGGTCCACCCCTCTGACCTGGGCTCAAGCCCTTACTTTGTGCCGTGAATTGTGCCAGGGGCCTTGATGCTGCTGGTGCGGGGCTAGTGCACACAAGACCTGCAGCCAAGCATCGAAGCGCTTTGCTCCACGATGGAAAAACCTTGGTGTCTCAGCCGGTGACTCTTCCCCCTAACTTGGAAATGGAGACCTGTGAGCTGGAGCATGGTTGGGACCTGCTGGCCTGTGCCCATGTGTGGGACCTGCTCGAGCCATTAGTGCCAGCTGTCACCATGAACAACCGGGAGAAGCTGCGGGTGGAGGGGGAAGGCGACAGCTGATGCTGATCGCTTCTGATGGAAGGACTCTTCGGAGGCTGGGATGCCTCGAGGCATGCGGCTCAGAGCCCAGGCGATGCAACAAGCTCCCAGCCGGGGAAAGCTGTCGTTGCTCCCTGGCTTTCAAGACAGGCCTGGCTCGCTAATGACAGAGCTACTTTTCCAGCCGCCGGCTCCTTGTCTTTGCTCAGAGAGCATTCTCTGGGGAGAGGATTCTCTCCACATTTTGTCACTATTCAGGTAGCCCCAGGCCTCTGGTCTTCCTTTGTCCACTTCAGCCAAACCCAGGGAGAGTGACTACGACTCCTCTTCCCACCCAGTCTGGTGTTGAATCAGTCAGCTTCGTTTTGCTAAGCCACTCTTTGTGCCAAGATGCAGGTTGCTCCCTGTACCCCAGGGGGAAATAATTTGGGTTGAACTTGCTGAGAAAATACAGTGGATTGTGGCCTGGGCAGGGCTTCTTGCTCTGCAGAAGTCCCCAGCGCCTTCAGTGGCTGAGATATCCCTTGTGCCTTGCCAAAGACGTAGCCACTGGGGTGGCGTGGGGAGAGGAGACAAGTTGCCAAGAGGGAGAGGAGAGGTTATCAGCCCCCACAAATTCTGACATTTTCGGACTAGCTGCAATGAGGAGCTGGACTCAGCAGGTGCCAGAGCTGGTGCTCTGAGCTGTCGAACCTGCCGTGTGCTTGGGAGAAGGGCTTGGTGAAGCTGTCAGTGTTGGCCAATGCAAAGTGACTTGCTGATGGTCACATCTGGTTGCCTCGGCTCTGAGCCATGCTGAACACCAAAGAAGACGTGACCCTTGTGCACTCCTGCTAGCATGCATGGGTGTGGTTGCCCACTGTCACAGAGACCAGAAAAGAGCCTCCGGGGGAGGATTCTTCTCCAGCCCTCTCTTTGGGAGCATGCATGGGGACAGAGCTGGCAGGCCAAGAA
>NW_005842812.1:379245-397206 GCF_000455745.1 Alligator sinensis | reverse complement strand
AGTGCCCAGAGCATCTTCCTCCCACCCACAGCCTCTGCCAGCTGCTACCTCACGGGGAAAGCCCCAGCTCAAAGGCCATGTTCGAGGAAGATGCTGTGGAAAACACATACGTGACGCAGTGCTCGTTTCTGCTGGCTGGGAGCCAGGGGCAGGATTCCGGCTGAGCCGGCATGATGTCCACCAACTGGGCTGGCACCTTGGACATGGGGGTGCTGCCAGAAGAGCCCCTTCCCTAAAGGCAAAGCCCGTGCTCAAGACAGACACAACCCACTGGGTCTTGAACCAAGCAAGAGCTCTCACAGCCACTGGTGGGGCCCACCACCCTGACCCAGAGGAAGCCCCTCTGCTCAGAGTCAGGCTTGGTTGCAATGATGGGGATAGAGGAGAGGGGGAGGCTGGGCCCAGGGGTGCAGGGGCTGGCCTGAGGCTCAGAGATTGGGTTCAATCCCTTGCTGTGGCACCAGCTTCCCCCATGCCCTTGAGAAGGCCCATTCTTTGGGCCTGTTTCCCCACCCATAGAGCTGGGGATGACAACACTACCCAGAGCACAGCGGGGGGCTGAGGAGGGCTGCCGGGTGCTCAGCCCTGGGGAAGGGAGTCAGGAGTAGCCAAGATGGACAAGACCAGGGGGGTTGCCCTCTGTTCTTCTGCTTTAGGCACTGAGGGGCAAGAGAGAAGGTAAGACAGGTGGCAGGACCCTGGATTTCAGCCCAGACCCCCTCCCTGCAGTGCCCAGCTGGTCAGGAGCTGAGCGGTCCAGCAGTTCCCCCCCTAGACAGTGCCACGTGCTGGGATCCAGCATTCAAGATGCACATGTCTTGAACACTGAGCACAGTTCTGGTCCCCGCATCTCCAAAAGGAAGTAGTAGAACTAGGAAAGGTCTCGGGAAGGACCACCAGTAGGATCAGGCGCCTGGAGCAGTCAGCAGACCAGGAGAGACTAAAAAGGCTGGGACTCTTCCGTTTGGAGAGGAGAAGACTGAGGGGGACAGCACGGAGGTCTAGAACATCAAGATGGGTGCAGACCAAGTGAACAGGGAACTGTTGATCCCCAAGTCCTAGAATACTAGCACCAGGCAGCACCTGCTTCGATTAGGAGGTGACAGATTAAAAAAGAACAAGAAAAGAGACTTTTTAAGCAACGCGTTGTTAACCTGTGGAACTCGCGGCCACAGGAGGGGGTGGAGGCAGAGCGCAGAGCCAGGTGCAACAAGGGGCTAGGTGAATTCATGGCTGATCCATCTATTAAGGGCTGTTAAACAGAGCGGTGGGAGATGTTTCCTCCGGCACCTCTGAACCTACAGTGGTGAATTTCAGGGACAGTCTCAGGCAGGGGGCTGGACTGGAGGTCCCTTCCAGCCCGACTTCTCTAGAATCCTTCTCTGATTCTACTGAACATGGGAGAGATCACTCTAGAGACACCCAGTCCAACACTCTCCCCCTGTATCACCGTCCGCCCCGCCATGGTCACAGACGGCCAGGCTGCCGCTCTTACCCGAGTGCGTGCGGAGGTGGCCAGTGAGCGCGTCCCGCCGGCGGCAGGCATAGTTGCAGAAGGGGCATTTGAAGGGCTTCTCGCCGGAGTGGAGTTTGATGTGGCGCAGCAGGTTGCCCTTCTGCGTGAAGGAGGCGCCGCACTGGTTGCAGTGGAACGGTCTCTCGCCTGCAAGAGGGGCTGCGCATGAGGTCATGCTGAAAGCCCCCCACCCCACCCCGGGCACCCCCCAGCCCAGGCCCAACCCTGCTCACCCGTGTGGCTGCGCTTGTGCACCATGAGCACGTTGGGGCCGATGCACACCATGCCGCAGATGTCACACTTGAGCTTGCCGTTGGGTAGGCGGATGCCGCCGGGGGAGTGCGGCTCTTGCCCGCTGCCGTCGCAGTAGCCCAGGGGCTCTGAGAGCGAGTCCTCCACAATAACGCTGTCCTCCTTGTCCAGCAGCCGGTCATCCTGCACCAGCAGCCGGCTGGTCTCCTCATCGCTGTACATCTCCACCTTGATGGAGTTTGCTGCCAGGGAGGGAACACAAGTGTGAGTAAGGCTGGGGGGAGGCGGGGGGGAGAAGGTGGGGCATGCGCATGAAGAACAGGACCCCATCAGAAGCACACCTGACACCTCCTCTCCACTGTGGTAAGCAGTATGGGTACAAAAGGGTTAACTGGTCTGACAATTGGCCCCTGTAGGGACCCTCCCCCCCCCGCCACTATTTCCACAGGTGAATCTGGCAGGCTCAGCCTGCAGAACTTAAAGGGGTCCCATAAGTCACAGGGAAAAACCCCAGGCAGAGAAAGAACCAGCTGGGACGAGCAAGCCCCTTGCTGTCCTAAGCAGCCATCTGAGGGGACGGAGCGCAGCAGCGGGGAGGCTGAGCGCCAGGAGCAGAGCTTGCACCATGCATGTGCCTGGCTGATCACGCCTGGCCAGGCCGTGGGGCACAGGCCCTCAAAGAAGCAGATGTGGAAGAAATGCAGTGACAACTGCGGGCTACCTTTGCCACTGGGCAGGACCCAGGGCTGCCCATGGGGCAATTCATCTCCTCCCTACATTCAAGGGAGCTTAGCGCTGGAGGCGGTGAAGAGCAAGGCTCCAAGAGGCCACACAAGTGCCCAGAGGCTTGGAAGGAGCCCAAGCAGGAGGACGGAATGAGGGCCTGTCCTCCGGCAGCCGCAGGGGCAGGTACCACGGAGCCATTGAAAGCCGCCAGGAGGAGGGTGTGGGAAGGGCACATGGAAGGGCCTGACACTACAGGATGTCCACGGGGGCTGGAGCACAGGCGGATTCTAGCTGCCCCCAAGCACCCACCAGCAGCGTCCATGCATGCGTGGCGTGGCCTCCCAGCTCGCTCCCACAGCACAGGCGGCTGGGGCTGGGAAGCGGGAAGGAGCCGTGAGCTGTGACCTACATTCCCAGCTATTCCAGCGATCTGTGGAATGCTGGACAACACAAGCCCCGGGGGCACGGCAGCTGGACAGCCGCAGCGCCGGCCGCTTGTCAGAGCAAGGTGCCACCTCACACGGCCGAGAACACAGGGAATCCAGGCCCTGCTCTGGGGCTGCCCGGCCCCACCGCCACGGGGAGGGCAGTGCGAGGCACATGGGAGGCCTCCTAGCCCTGCGCCAGGGCTGTCCAGACGTGAGAGGGCAGGCAGTGGACAAGCTGCTCAGAAGTTAGCACGCTGCCCCGTCACAGTGATCCTAATGCCAAGTGTCTGTGGGCTGGGTGGGGGGGGCTCTACTGGGGGAACAAAACGTGGAAGCAGCTCTGTTGAGGTGTGGCAAGCCTCAAGGTGGAACCCAGGAGTCCTGGCTCTTTCATCCCTAAGAGGTGAGGCAGAGCAGGCAGAAAGGGATCAGAGCCTCATGCAGGGAAGACACTGATGTGGGCTATGCTTCCATTCACTCCCTGGCCCCAGGCACCCGTTTTCCCAGGCGGAGGTGGTTGCAGGGGGGGAGGGACGATGGCCATTGTTCCGCACCGCGGAGCTCAGCCTTGCCGGGGAGTGGGTTATATAACTGTCCTGCCCCTCGGGGGCCTGGTGCTTGGTGGATGAACCAGCTGTGCAGTCAGGTCAGATCAGAGGCAGGGCCGTCACTGGCGGCCTGCTGTTAAAGGGGAAGGGAGCTGTATTTCCCTGCCAGTCGGTCCAGGCGCCAAACTTGGGATGCTATGCCTGTCAGCTCTGCCCTGGGCAAGGCTTTACACAGGGGGTTTCTGTGACCCTCCCCATAGAAGAGTCGATCAGATACCCAGAGGAGAAGAGAAGAGCATGCAAAGCTAGCCGCCCCAGCACCCCAGTCCCCCCTGGGGTTTAGCCTGCCCTAGCTCAGCAACGGCCAGGGCCGGGGGCCAGTCGCCGTGTCAGGGCCATCTCAGGGCCAGCCACCAGGAAACCTGAGCCATGAAGCCAGAGGTGCAGCTGGCAGCTCTGCGTCGCCACCAGCCTCGCACAATGTGACCCTTCTTGGCATGACGTCACCATGATGCATTTTTGATGAGGTTTCATGGCCATGTCAGGGGGAATGGGCTGAACTTGGGCTACAAATGCCTGGAGAGTGTTTGGAGATCTGCCTGCTCTGGGTTTATTCACATCCACAATCTGGAGAGGGAAAGATTTGATCCCAGGCCCGGGGGAGAGCTGAACAGCATCAGGACCCGGCTGCTCTGTGATGGCAGAAGCACTGAGACCCTGCAGCTCTCTCTGCTGCTGTGGGTGCTGGTCCCCGGGCTGTGATCCCTGAGAGACAGCAGCAAGGCAGGGTCAGGACTGAGGGGGATGGGACCTGGGCTGGCTTGGAGAGAAGGCTGAAAGGTGAGAGTACAGGCCTGGCCTCAGGGCCCTGAGTCCCTTCTAGCCTAGAGCAGCCGAGTCTCCTCCACTGGGCCTGGCAGTAAAAGTCCACGCTGAACGGGGGGCGAGGCAGAGGGTGCCCTGCCATCCCGATTGCAGCCAGGGGCAGTGCCAACACTGCTGGCCCCAGTGCCCTCTGGAAGCAGCCCTGGGAGCTACTAACCCTCACCCTCTGCCTGCACTGCAGGGCCTGGAGGTCCTGGGCAAAGCAGATCGGCATGGCTGTCCCAGAGCTTGGCATGGCTAAAACACACACTCCCGCAGAAAACCCAGGCATCCAGGACACATGCACACTCTCCACCCCTTGCCAAGTGCACTGATCCAGCCCAGCCCCACCAGGCTCTGATGGAAGAGGAGCAGGAGGTGTCCCTACAGCCAGGACCACTCCTGTTAAGGAAGCAGCAACCCGCCAGCCTTTCCCCGCTCCTAGCAGAAGTCGGCTTGTCCAGCACCGGCTGCTGGGGCTCTTGGGAATCACATACGCGGTACCTACTTGGGGAGTGAGTGCACCAGGGCAGGCACGTCTCCTGCAGGGCACAGTGCACAGTGCACACCAGGCCACAGCCAGAGCTGCCCCACTGGGAGCTGGTTAGTGGGGGACTCCAGGCCAGGCTCAGAGCAGGGGGCAGTACTCACCACTCAGGGAACGGCTGGGGGACGAGTGCTGGCTGTTGGGGGTGCTGACCGTGGGTCCCACAATTGCTGAGCCGAACTCCTTCTCCAGAGAGGAATCCCCGCTACCTTTGGGAACGAGAAGCAGGAAGACGGGTGAGCCGGGCTGGAGCCAGTCCCTGGTGTAGCCCACAGAGCCTGGGGAGGGGACACCGCAACCTCAGACTGGGTGCTGGCGTGAGCTGCAGCCACTCCCACCCCATGGGGCTGCCAGGGAGTGAGAGCGCACTGAATCAAGGGGTAGGAAGCCCCTGGTCCCTGACCCACAGAGAGCTCCATGCCTCTGGAAGGATGATCTGAGGCATGGTCGTGAAGCAGGCTCCCAGGTGTGTGGCCCCCACCTTGACATGCATTTGGGGGCAGCGTGCTTCCAGCCCAGGGCTGCAGGGCACTCAAGGAGGGCTGCTCTGCTCTCTGGAGGAAGCCAGTGCCCAGCCCCATTGTGGCCTTGTCCAGCCGTGGGGCATGGCAGGCTCGGGAAGGGCCAGGGTTAACTGACTGCACGCCACCATCCAGAGCCAGCTGGGCTCCTCGCCCTTGGCCAGACCCATTGTCCACGTCTCCTCCAGGCTCAAACATGCATGGGGTGGCTCCTGCTCTTCCCAAGTTGCAGGGCCCTGCCTGCGTGTATGTGGGGAAGTGCTGCTGGTGGGAACTACTTCCCATGCCCCGAGGTGATGCAGCACTTCCCAACCCCCTTCCCTTTCCCCTCACAGGGCAGCTGCCCACCTGCTCCTCCCTCCCCCTGTAGCTGCTCCATCAGCTGCCGCCAGAGTCCCGCAAAACCTCTGTGCACTCCCAGAGCTACACACCCCGCAAGTGGGCACTTGCTCTCAGCGAGGAGAGGTCACAAAAACACGTTTCAAACAAGGAGACACGGTGCACACCACCAGGCCAGGGCTGTGCGCAGGGGCCAGGGCAGGCACCTGGAGCTGCAACCTGAGAGCTGTCCTGGGTAGGCTGGAAGGGGGTAACCCAAGCTACCCGCAAGGGTCTGGGCACCCAGCGCCCATTCCACTGTGCCCTTCCGCAGCAGGGCTCCCGTCTGAAGTGGGCAGGTCTCTGCATCTCCCTCCCTGGGGGATTTTTTCTGTGAGGCAGCCCCACGCGCCCCCTTCCCCACGACGCACGAAGGATCAGAAACAGCACAGGGCTCTTCCAGAACTCCCCCCACCACCACCACCCGCCCCCGACATCTCACTTCCATTATTCTACCTTGCTGAAGAGCCCCTGGAGTGTTATCACAGCCAACTCCTTGGAAACAGCCCTGGCATCCAGGCTGCGCGTGCATGTCTGTGCTGTGCTGCGCCAGGAGGGCGAGCACAGCCACTCACCTTCCAGGAAGAACAGATTCCTGGAAGTGAGAGAAGCGGCCGTCATTTCACAGCCAGGCAGCACGGCACCGAGAGCAGGAATCCAGGACTGCAGCATCCCCTTAGCGGAGCTGCTGCCTCGCTCCTCTCCGGCTGCACAAGGAGTGGGGGGGCTGGAGCACTGGGCCTGGGGCTGCTGTGTGTGTGGGGGGGAGCCATGGTGGCAGTAGCCGGCCCCTTGCAGAGAAGGGTTGCGGCTCGAGTACAGGGTGTCTGAAGCCCAACAGGGGGTGGGAGGTGTCACAGCAGCCACCATTAGTGACGGCCCTGTGGCGGAGCCCGCTGCAGACAGAGCCGGTTGTCACTGAGCAAACTCCCCTGGAAGACAAGTACTCCCCCTGCCTCCATTGGGGTCCTCCCCCCGCTGACGGGTCATTGGGAAGCAGGCCCTGCTCCCTCACAGGGTTGGGACCAGCCGGCATCTGGAGCCCAGGTTTGCTGGGCTATGGGGATACTGTCAGTGCAAAGCAGCCACCCGCCACAACCCACCCCCTTACCCTACCTGCAGCCCCTCCATGCTGGCTGCAAGCCTAAGCCTGCCTTTCCTGGGCCCTTTCTGCTGAAGGATCCCAGAGATCCTCTGCTGTGCCTGGCAGAGCCAGAGAAGGGTGCGCTGTGCTCTGGCTAAGGACAGCAACTTGAGGGAGAGAGGCTGCAGGGTCCGGGGGGGAGGCAGATACGTCCCCGGCCCTCCAGCCCAGAACCCGCCAGCCCTACAGAACAGCTGGAGGCTGCTGCTGGGACTTGACCTTTGCCTGGGAGCCTGAGCCACCCCTCCGGAGCAACTCAGGCAAGGCAGCATTAACCCTTTCTTTCCAGCCTCGAGGGCAGGCCCTGGGAAGCCACCTGCACTCATTGAACAGGCCCAGAGCCTCATGCAACAGAGCAGCAGGTTTCCTATCAGGGATGCCCAAGGGAACCAGAGTGCCAGCCTGCTCCTCCGTCTCTCCGGGGTGAGTTGGGGGAAGGGAGCGGGGAGGGGTCCTCAATGGTCTCTCTAGGTTTGATTCCTATAACCACCCAGACTCCAGCCACTGGCAGCCCCAGGGAATGTGTCTCTGACTCTCTGTGCCTGGGGCGCAGGGACATCACACACATCATTCAGCCTCATGCACCGTTTCAGAGAGCCCAACGCACCAGGCCGGCTGGGATGCATGCCAAGCAGAAGAAGCAATGCTGTGCTCAGCCCTAGTAACTCTGGGCCCAGCACCTGGGAATATGGGGGTCACAGATGGGCAGCTACACTGCTATTGCAGTGATAAGGGACAAGAGCTTCACCATCAATATAGTCTGAGGCCAGGCTGCCTCCAGGAGCTGACACCTGCCTCCTGCTTGTAGCTCAGGACCCAAGAGTTCGAGCGCTCTGGGGCTCACCTGGGAGAGCAAAGCAGCATGAGGCAGGCCTGGCGCTAGAGTGACCAGCCAGGCAGGGAGAATGCAGGCCTGAATGGAGCCTGCAAAGCCGCTGCTCCTGGAAAGCACCCACCACAGCAGGACACAGCTACTGCAGGACCCAGCTGCTGCTACTTGTGGAACCAGGTGTCCCGGCACGCGAGCAATATCCTGGCAGCCAGCGGTGCCCGGAGAGAAACCCAACACATGCAGCCTCCAGCGAATGGAGGAAAACTACTGGGGAAGAGACAGGCCCCCTCAGGCCACCCCCTAGTTATAACAGCCCCAGCCGTGCCCCACATTTGAACGAATGTACTTCACTTCTGACCCCTGTCCTGCTCTGGCGCCTTCAGCCCCCATGGCTCTGCGAGTCCACCTTCATCTATAGCCCAAATGTGGAGCCATCCCCTAGCCCATGACACGCGACTGCAACGTTTCCTCTCGCCTGTATCACCTGCAAGTCTACGGGCAGCTTGGGGCTTTCCCTTGAGTGGGGATTGACAGCTTGGAACTGGGCGACACCATTACAGCACAGACACACGTATCCCCTGGAAATCGCTTCCAACCCCTGGGGGTAGAAGCCAGGTTCCTAAGCAGCCGGTGATCAATCCCTAATGGGATAAGGGATAGTAAGGTCTCTGCCCCAGGGCAGTTTGCATCTAAATGGGCCTCCGTGGTATCAGCAGTTCTGAGGCTACAAACCACCACGGCGAGAGCTCCCCCCTTCCCATTTCCCAGGGGAGCAGTTCCACCATTTAAACCCCAAACTCACCACAGCTTTAAGCCAGAGCTCTGTAATATGCAACTACGGAGGCATTTGGCATATGACAGCATTTAGCATACGGGGGCAATATGCAACTATGGGTGCATTTAGCATATGGGGCACCTGACATCATCCCTTGGGGGACCTGAACTATCACTGGTGTTTGCTAGTGTGGCATCTCTTCCTGTGCAGAGGTAAGGAGTCTTGGAGGAAGGAGAATCTGTGTGGTATTATCATAGCCAGGATATATATCATAGCCAACCCATCTTTCCCTCAGAGCCTGGAGATCCTGCCAAGTGTCACTGGAAGGAGATGGTTTCCCTTTGCTTTGCAGGCAGGTCCCAGATCTGGCCTGGGATCCAGGTGACCTGGATGTGGCCTCAAGACCAAACCCCAAACACTCGTACTGGAGGTAAACCCGCTCCTTGAAACAAGGAACACTGTGTGCTGGTATTAATAACTGGAGAATGTTATGAGGGCAGTGACCCTCTACCTGGGATCTCTCCAGCGAATATTAACAACCTTTTACAGAAGCAGGATGCCAGTCATCGTGGTCCCCCTGCTTTCCCTGTGGCGGGTCTTGTGCTGTGCCAGGGCTGACTGTAGCTTTACTAAGAGTTTAGTTTATGGATTTGTCTGGGCTGGTTTGGACAAGGCTGATCCTGCCTCAAGCAGGGGGTTGGACTAGATATGGCCTCTGGAGGTCCCTTCCAGCTCCGCTTCTCTAGGATTTTTATGACTAACACGGCACAGTAGGAAACAACCCACCTCCCCATCATGTTCAGAGCCTGGAGTATGGCCTGGCAGGAAAGCGATTTAACAGGCACCAGCGTTAGACCTTCAGCCAGGCGTCAGGCAGCACAGGGCGGCCTTCGGATACCGCGGTCCGAAACATAGGAGGAAAGAAACAGAAACGTACCGGATATGTAAGAACGTCCATTACAGTCTTCTATATCCATCTTTGAGGGGCTGAGCTGGAAGGCAAGCAGAGCTCAGTCAGGAGGCTGCGGTTTTGTTTCCAGATTCCACGCTACAAAAACCAGCCTGGCCTGGCAGCATCCCACAGGAAAGGAATTACTTACCTGGCCTTAGTTTGTTTAATGCAGCACTGATCTTGACACCAACCTGCTGACCCGAGGGGCCCCCCACCCTGGCTCAGCTTGTGCCCCCACCTCCACCACTGGGCAGCAAGAGCCTGTTTTAGCAATGACCGGCACAGAGCAGTTCGCACCGCAAGGTTTGGGCAGCTCGCAGGGTGCTGCGTCTAAGTAGCTCGTACCTGCCTCTGCCATTGCAGCTCCGACCCAGGCACAGGGTCCCGGACTGGCATTAGCACCTACAAGTCAAATTCACACTGCGGCAAATGGGAGGAGAGGGAAGAAAAGCAGCTGGAGATCCACTGGGGTAGCTGAGGAAGCAACGCCTGATCCAAACTGCCCGGGCCCAGAAGGACAACCAGCCACAGGCCGCTGCTGTGGGTGGTAAGGCAGAACTGCAGCTGTGCAGACAACTCCTGGACCTGTTGTGCCCCTTGACCACAGGGCGCCATCCCCCAAACGCCAATGCTGGGATATCTGGTGGGCAGGCGAGTCGTGCCGCGCTGAGGCTTGTAACTTGATTTTATCAATGAAAAAGAATCACTCGTCGGGCAACGAGACCGAACGCGAGCACCGCGCTCCCCCCAGCAGCAGCCATTCCCGAGATCCCGCCAGCAGAGACACAAAATCCGCCTTGCGCTTTGCCGCCTGGCGCCCCGCGGAGATAATGAACGTTTTATACATTCAAATGGGCTTTTTATTTGTCAATTACATTTGCTGTTTAAGAAACAAAACGCGCACGGGCTTCGAAACGCGACGTTCGCTGCTTGGGATTCATGCCGTCGCTGGCAGCCAGCGTGCTCCGCTGCGGGGAGGGTTTGCTGCGGAGAGCAATTAAAAGAAGTGATAATTTGTGGAGATGAACCAGCTCCTCGCGGAGGAGATCAAACGCGGTTTGCAAAATGTGAACACGAGAAGCAGTGGCAGTAACTTTTCGTCCGCTCCCTTTCCTCGCCGCTGAACTCTCATACGGGCTCGATAGAGAAAGGATCTGAGTTGTGGCCCTCTCTGGGAACTTCTGCTTTAAACAAGATTTTTTTTTTTTTTAAAAGACGGCTTATTGAATGGACAAATAAATAGTCTTTGTCTCACTGGTGGCAGGATGCAGCATGACAAACCCAGCAGTGGACAGCATATCAGTCAGCGTCTATTAACCTGCTCAATCTAACTACATACTTGGTTTTAATTTTTAACCCCCCACTGTGCTGAATTGAAAAGTGAACGTAGGGATGAGTTGGCTTTGACGAGACGGCATCTCATTACCAGGTCAACTGTTGAAATCAAGTTCGGGTCAGCAGCAACTCCTGGATGCAGTCACCTCCCGGGGCTGCTTGCCAGGCTGGGGAAGATGAGCTGGCAGGTCTCAGCCCATTTCACAGTCAGGCAAGTACCTTTCTTACCAAATTCTATAGTTAATTGCTAGAAACAAATGAACAGTCAAAACCCCCCACATGCCTGGGCTCTGCCGTCTGCCCTCGTCACACTGACAAGGCCAAGGGCTGGTTATAGACGGTGGCTGTGCCGTCAGGACAGCAGGTCTGCTGGGCCTCCGTCCGGGCTGACAAGCAGAGGGAAAGCAGAGAGCTCCAGAATGTCCCTTCCTGTCCCAGGGTAGCCGTTAACCTGGCAAGATGGAAATACTTTAGGTTGAAATATATATCCCAGGGTCTGTGGGGACTGTGGTTTGAAATGTATCTGGCTGCTTCGTGGGTGCGGAGCCCATAATTTAGCTTTTGATTGCACTGTGCACGGCTGGAGATGCAGGCTCTGCACGGAGGGCTCCTGGTGTGCTGGGAGAAGACGATTATGCTCAGCAACCCTCATCTCTCGTGCGTGGCTGGAAAGCTCCTGGGACCTGCCCCATCCCCGGTGTGTTGGCCACAGCACTGACGGTTCGGATCAATGCTGCAGGTGGGGGGCTGGCCTAGGAGGACTGGCTTGCACGCAGAGTAAGCAGCTGGTCATTACAGTGTGGGGAACCAGCTGGGGACTCTGTCCAGCTGATGACTGGATATCTGCCCTGTCTGCCATGGAGGGACCAAGTGCAAGGAGACCCCAGCCCGGCGTGAAGGTTCTCTCTGCCCTGTGCCAGTGATGGCATGGTGAAGCCACGAAGCACAGATGATGGCTGTGGGAGCCTGACCACGCACCCAGGAGCCCCGCGGGCCTTGAGGAAGGATGGGCTGTAACAAGGAATCTTGGCTAGGAATGCAAACAAAGCCAGGCTGCTCATTTAAAGAGCCTTTCTTCCCTCGTGATGGAAACATGAATATCTACGCTGACAAACCTGAGGGCTCGAGCCCAGCCCCGGCCCATCCACAGAACCAGGGTGCTCTAAAGCATGGTGAGCAGCATGATAACAGAGACCTGAAACAGCTCAGTAGCCGGGGACCCCCACCCAGGACAGCAACATGTCTGCATTGAGAACGGGACCTCCTGTCCCCATGCCCTGAATGGACGCGCAGCACCTACCAGCCCTACCACCCCAGGCTGGCCCGTGTGATGGACAGGGAGGGGGGAGCTTGGCTCAGAGAACTGGATTGATCCCTGCTCTTCTCCTGAGCGTCTCAGTGGAACTTGTTTTATCCACAACAGACACAAGAGCCTCTTTGGCTTACGAGACCTTGCCTGAAAGCTCCGGAGGCAATGGCATGCAACCTACTTTGCCTCCCTGGGGAGGCCAGCACCCACCTGGGGGAGTGAGGGGGAGGGGAACCCAAGTGTACAGGGCTGGTAACTGGTTCTCACTCCTGCTGGCTTGAGCCAATCCATCCTGGCTGTGAGCAAGGCAGAGACCTGTCCACGATGCACCTGGCTTGCAGATGTGCACTGCCTCCAGGGTCTGCTATGAAGGGGTCAGCCTAAACTCTGCTGCTCTGAATTTCTTCCCATGACTCCTAGTTCTACCCTGCAGGCTGCAAAACGGGGCTTGCATTTAACCATCCTAGCACCAGTCGCTAAACCCACAGCTGACTCAGGAGGAGAATGCTACGCTCTAGCTTAACAAGACGGGAGGAGCTGCAATGCTATCGGGGCGCCAACGTGGAAGCCTCCCCTCGTTTGAAGCTACATACCTTCCGTCAGGCTCAGCAGAGTGACAGGCCGTGAAGAACGAAACTCTCTCAACTTCACTAGATCCCCAAGACTGTCCCACAGAGTGGATCTGTATGGGGCACTTCGTTAGAAACAGCCCGGGCTTTGTGGTCCCTTCCAGCTCTACTTCTCTCTGATTTCTAGGGTGATTTTTCCAGGGGTCTCAACTCCCAGCCTGGAAGGCACTGGCCAGACCGGTGTTCCCTGAAATGGGGGCTAGGATGAAGATGTGGCTCCTGGGGGAGCCGTGAGAACACCTCCCTGAAGCGCTAGTGGTGCAAGGACAATCAAGAGCCAAAACAGATGCACCAGGCAGTGAGACGCACCCTGCTCCAGAGAGTCCACTAAGGAGGGAGCTATCTGTGCCGGTGACAGCTCGGGCCAGGCCAGGCTCTGCCAGCTGAAAGAGGCTGTGCATTCACTTACTCCTGACAGGAGCAGAGACTGCAGGTACTCATAAGGTCCAGGGGGCCAGAAACACGTGCTCTTCATCCTCCCACCCAGGCGGACAGAGCTGACCTGGACTGAGCTGCTCTAGCAACTGTTGGGGTTCACACACCTCTGCTGGTGATGTAGGAAATGTCTTGCGGATGCCTGAGCATGGGCCCCACTCCATGCCGGGGATGAAGGGGTGGCTGATCCCACCCCTGGGGGCTGCTCGTGTTTAGTTGGAAGTCTAGGCACCAAAATACAGGGGATTTCCAGACACTGGTCTAGCTCCCAGAGGGCTGGAGCAGGAGGTACCCATAAATCACCCTAGCAAGGTGGATGGATCCCGAGTGAAAGAGGCAGCGGAAACCTTTGTCCCACCTCCAGCTTCAGCTAAGATTCATCTTCTCTCTCCTGCCTATAGCGCCTCAGCATTTCTCTCCCCCCTCAGCAGTCATTAACCTCCACCCTGGGACGCAGCGGGTAGAAGAGACACTACATCAGACAGCTGCAACACAAGAGCTAGAAGGTCCTGCGTTAAAAAGCAGCAGCAACCAACTAAACCTTTAAATGCCAGCCAGTAATATGCACTGGGTACAACCATTCTGGTTTTTAAATCAAGCCCAGGTAGTGCCTGCGCCTGCCGGGAGACACTGGAGCATTTAAGTGCTTTCAACTGCAGGCAAGAGGGAGAAATGCGAGGTCTCCAAACCTGAAAATACAAATCCAATCAAATGAAAATACCTCTGGGTTCACTGCTGAATGTAGCTCAACAGCAACAGGCTTTGCCTCCTCCCAGGAGGGGAATTGCAGAGGGAAAAGGACCAAGTTCTCCACTAGGGATGTTTCTTATTCAACTTAGTTTTTATTTTACGTATGATATGAATGGGGAAGGGATGCCTTAAGCTGCCTTTGACTCTCTCAGGGCAGCAGTGGGTGCCTGGCAGGTTTGGGATGGTTTGCTTTCCTCAACCAAGAGGAATTTAGCTTGTTCTTTATGATCCTTAAAAAATACTTTATAGTAACAGTCACAGCCACAAAGCCCAAGAGCCACAGAAACAAGTAGGCAGGATTCGTTTCCCCATCAAATGGTTTAAAGCATTATTCACTGGGTGAGGGTCTATAGATCTCTAGCATCACAGGCGGGGGGTGGGGCGGGGAGCTTTCCCTGAAGGAGTCACTGCCGTAACTTTAGTGCAGGCTAAGAAGTTTCAGCCAGTTTTCTAGGCTGCCGCCAAATCTTCCATCGAAACAAGGGACACAAGATGTGACCACCACCAAACTCCTGACCCCCCTGGATTGTTTGCAAGATAAAAGGGGGGGTGGACCCCCCCAATCATTTGCAAGCTGAAAGGGGGGGGGGCAGGAGACAGAGGCACACAGTTTTGTTCCTGTGCAGGTCAATTTTATGCGATTAAACTCTCTCCAGGAATGAGAGGTCCAGGTAGTGCTCTGAACTATATCCCCAATGTCACATTAGGCTTTAAGCTCCCAGGGAAATGCCAGTGTAGCAGACAGAGCACAGGTCTTCAATGATGCCGCACTTGGCTCCTGCTGCTAGCGGCCACCAATCCAGACTGGCTGCAGGTGAGCGACTTCACCTCCCACGGGGTAAGTTCTCCGTCTACAAGGTGGAGACAGAGTTGGAGATGCCCGCTGCACTTGGCATTCAGAGGACTGGCTACTGGGTACTGTGTACAAGGTAGGACATGAAACGGGAGATCATAAGTGATCACAGCACAGTGCCGGTACCATGGGACGGCATCACATGAAAGGCTCCTCAGACTTTCCCCCAGTGGCTTGCCAAGAGAACTCCAAACCGTTGTTTCACTTGGGTGAGGGGCACAGTGCCAGTAGCACCCCTGGGACACCCTCAGCACTCATGGAAAGAAGCAAAGCCCAGAGTCAATGCCGCAACACACTTCATTTCTCCTGACAAGGTGCTGCCCAAAGCTGGCACCGGATGACCTCTCCCCCTCCTCTTGGGGCAGTTCAGTGCGCTGGCCTGCTCGGGGCAGGGAAAACGGTGGTTTGAAAGCCAACCCCTTTTCCCGTGTGTCTGCACTCCTTGGGCTTGGACAGCGATGGAGTCATGCCCAGAGGGCCACGTCCCCCAAAGGAGCATATTTGCACTAGGGAGCTTTGCCACGGGCTGCTCTGCTCCCAGCACCAATGGAGGGAGCCCCAGCCTCAGCCGGTGCCAAGAGCAGCAGCTGCAATCCCGTGCTGATGAGACAGCGGGGCCTAGTGGGTGGAGCCCTGGAGTCTGACTTGGGAGACTTGCTTAGCTGATCACTGAGCCCATTAGCCTTTCAAGGGAGCCTGGGTGATTGCCTCAGCTCTGCACGTTGTGGACAGCACTTCGTATCCACAGACAAACTTTACATGAGGACCATCAGACAAGCATTGCTGCCTGCTGAGTGCCACAGGAACCAGTGCAGCATGTGTGGCAGGACTGCAGCCGTAATGAGAGGCTCAACATCTCCGCTGGCAGACTGCGATTCAGTACAAGCTGGAAGGCCCCTGCTGCTGCTGCTCCCGGCCCGCTCTTTCCATCTGTGCCCGCACAGTTTCCAACACGAGGGCTTTTTTCCACCACAGCTGCAGGCATATGCCACCGAGGGACCCAGCCGGAGGCTGAGAGGAGCGCGCGCGTCATCGCAAATGCTCTGGAAAGCAGCTCCGGGCAAAGTCTTCTTGTCTTTTAAAAAGTTTCGTTTCCATCAGTGCCGCGAGTGCCCAGGCGCCGGTCTCAGAGGCACCCGTGGGGGTGCGATGCCGCTGACAGGCAGAGCTGAATGTGGCCTCATGAATGGAAAACCCCCTCGTGAACCAGTGATGCTGATGCAAAGCGAGCGACAGCAGACTTTGGGTGCCGTCACCTGGGCTGAGCCCTTCAGTCCTACCCACTGCAGCCTGGCCCTGGTCACAGGGTCCTGCCATGTGCCGGGAAATGCTCTACGGTGCAATGGGAAAAAAACACATTCCAGGCAACAGCCCACCCAGAGCAACTCCAGGCTGAGCCAGGAAGGGCCCAAGGGTCTCTTGGGGGCTCAGCAAGAAGTCCGTGTCTCGAGGAGGTGTTGCTGCCTGGTGTCAGTTGGACAAACCTGATAAACCACAGCCCTTTTCTGTTACCACAGCCTGAATCCGTACACCAAAGAGCGGACCAGGGCCTTGTCACAGCAAAGCACCAGCCTCTCTGGTGCTGCTCGAGGCCCCGGTGACAGCTGGTGCTTGCACACAGCAGCAGCAGAAGGGGGAAGTTTTCATGCAGCATCCAGTGCCAGACTCACCAGCTCAGCAGAGCAGGCTCGAAGGCCAGAGTCCTGGCTCTGGACCGCAGCAAGTGGCCGTGGGCATCCTGGTCACAATGCCACACTCCCCAGCCCCTCTCCAAACTAGAGCTGCTCCCCCTTCTCCTCCAGCCAAGGAGCAGGCAGTGACAGTGGTTACTCTGGGATGGTGCCTTGTGCCTTCTCCATGAGCAGCAGGGGACCAATGTTCCACCGATGCTTCCCCGCCGCTGTCGCTCTGGGCCTGGGCAGGGGCCCCCGGCTAAGCCACTTCCAAGCTCCCCTCGCTTGCCTGAGAGCAGCATCTGGTCCAAGAGCTCCACATGACCTGCCCTGCCCTTCTCCTACGAGCACGGCTGGGCACGGAGGATCCTCCAGGTGCTGCCTGTGACGGGGAGAGAAGAAAGCCCCTCCGTGAGCGCTGCCGGCGCCAGGCCCACATGCACACAGGCTGGCCAGGCAAGTTGTGCTGCCAGAGGCGGTTGTCCGGCTCTGGCGAGGTGAAGCTCTGTCTGTGCGGGAGGCTGAGGGTTCTGCTCTGCCCAGGCCTCCTCCAGCTGCAAGACGCACGAGGACAGCGGAGCAGGCGCCTCGAACCGTCAAGCGGATGCTTCACACAATTCCCCCGCTCCCGTGCATCAGTCACACAGGCAAGAACAGTCCAGAGATGAATCTGCTGCCCTGGGCTGAGGGCTTGTGCCTGCCCCAGCTCCCACACCACGCTGGATCTCACGACGTCACCGAACACTGCCGTGCCCAACTGCCCCCGTGCAAGAACCCCAAACTCTGCCCTCTCAGAGGCTGGAAAGAAGCACACACAGACTCAGAGGCACTTGCATCTGGGGACCAATGGACCGAAGACGCACGGCGCCATGAAAGGAACCCCCTCGGCCCCCGCTGTGCTCCAGGCAGCGCCACAAAGCTCTGGGCAGGAAACCTGCATCTACAGCCCCGGCCACAAGGGAAGGAGGTGCAGCGCGCAGGCTGATCACACCTGCAGCCCCCCCCGCCTGGCTGGGCACGGATTTGGTTTCACAATCACACCACCCGGAGCCGGCCGCTGTGGCGCGGGTTTGCACGGGCAGCCCCAGGAAGGGGGTTCCTCCTCCATGGGACTGAGAAGACGCTGAAGTCTTCCCAGGACGTGAGCCCCTCAGGCAGCCTGACAGCGAGAAAGGGGGAGTCGTCGCCCCCCCCCCCTCCGCCGGCCCAGAAATTAGAAACTTTGGCTGCAAAACGAGCCGGCAGGCCCCTCTCAGGCAGCCCCGGAGCCAGGCTCAGAGCCAGGGGCCGGGCTTGGTGCCCACTGCCCACGCCGGCCTGGGGCAGAGCGGGGCGGGGGGGCTCCGCCAGGGCAGGAGGGGCCATGCACTGAAGCCCAGGGCCCGGCTGCACAGAGAGAGGGCAGGGGTGTGCAGGGGGGCGGGGGAGCAGCCCCTGCACCTCTAGGAGGAGTAAAGGGGACCTTAAAATGCCCCCGCCCGTGGCCCCTCCCCA
>NW_005842812.1:378609-378954 GCF_000455745.1 Alligator sinensis | reverse complement strand
CGAGCCACTTCCGGCCCCACTGCCAGGAGACAGGAGGCGCAGCGGAGCGCCGAGCGCCTCGAGCCGCCGAGAGCATCGTCCGGGGCCGGGCGCAGCCGAGCGCCGAGCGCATCGAGCGGGGCTGTGGGGACGGAATCCAGCAGGGCAGTGCGCGAGGACCGAGCGCATCGAGGGGGGCTGGGGAGAGCAACAGAGCGCCGAGAGCATCGATGCGGCAGGCCTGGCCCGGGGCTACAGGGGGTGGCCAAGGGAGGGGCGATCGATGACGCGGCGATCGGTAATCGATTATTGATAATCGAGGTATGGATTCACGGTGAAGCCCCGCCCCCCAGCACGTGGCTGCCC
>NW_005842812.1:371559-378549 GCF_000455745.1 Alligator sinensis | reverse complement strand
GGCCCCGTGCCCCACCCGGGCAGGCCCCAGCAAGGGTTGGGGGGCCTCCCCCCAGCTCCCCCTGCCCCCCACCAGGCCAGGCCAGATCCCCCCCACCCCTGGGCCTGCCTCTGCTCTCGCCCCCCATCCCCCAAACCCAGACCCAGCTGGCAGGTGCAACCCCCCAGCCCCCATGCAGCAGGTGCTGGGGCCTGGGTACCCCGTCGCACCCGGCTGGGCCACGCCACGGCCAGACAGGCTCTTTGCCCTCATGCCAGGGAGACACCTGCTTTCCCAGCCCGTTGCCCTTGCACCTTCCAGACCGACTGCAGGGGTGCCGGAGGCTTTGCGTGCCGCCCGAGGCCAGCTGCCTTGGGCACAGGCCCTCTGAGCCCATGCTGGGGATAAGGGGGGCTCTAATCGATCGGCAGTGCCAGCTCCATGCGCTGGGGCAGCAGAGCCCCTTCTCTTGGCTCCAGCTCTGCTGCAGCTCATGCCTCCCTGTCCCTGCCACGTTGTCCCGGGTCTGGACCCCTTGGGCCCTGTAGTGGTGCTGGCGAGCCAGCAGGTGGTGCCCATGCCCTGCAGATAAGGCCTAGCTCTGTTCCCCAACCTGGGCCAAGGCAGCTGTGTCCTGGGTGGGGAAACGGAGGCACCCAGTGGGGAAGAAATAAGCTCAGCCAGGAGCTCTGCATCCACCAGCCCATGTGCCCACTGGTCCCCCAGGCACAAGGTCCCTGTGTCCGTGCTTGGGCCAATCCATCTGCATCACCTGGGCAGCAATCAATGCCGCCAGCTGACTTCCAGGACCTCTAAAGGGTTCCAGGAGGAGGCAGGGGGCAGCACTGTCACTCCTGGCCTGGTACCGTCCTCCCACCACCCTTTGCAAGGGTCCAGCCTGGCCTTGCCCAGCAGCCTGGGCCAAGGGCACGAGGCCCAAGTGCACAAGAAGCAAGGACCGAGAGCCAAGACTGGGGGGCTGCCCAGGGGCTGGGAGGCTCTGCCCAGCCAAGTACCCACGGGGGTGGGTGTTGACCATCCCTGCCGGACTGGGCCCCAAGGAGACAGAACTGAGCCGGGGAACGGCCGGGGAGGCTTTAATTAAGAATAAGGAACGCGTGGACATCGCCCTGGGGGCTGCGCCTGCCCAAGCCCCACCATCCCAAAATGCACCGTAGCGGTTTTGGGAACAGGGTGATGGCATCAGGCAGTCACCTGGGACGCAGATGCTTGGAGGGGCGTATGGGGGGCATTGGTGCTGGGGAGCCCAGCCCTGAGGCAGCACGTTGGTGGGGACCATGGAGCTGGGTGGGGATTTGCCTCTGTCTTCCCCAGAGACTGCAAGAAAATCACCCCTGATAATCATAACCCCATAGTCTCCCCGCCAAAAACGCGTTTAGGGACAGAAAAGTCCAGGAAGCTACACACAGAGGAGGCGATTGGGGCCGTGGCCGTGGCCCCCCAAGCATGTGGGGCACCTAGGTCCCTACATGCAAAGCCCTGGTCAGGTCCGTTGGCAGGACCAGGGCGGGGAGCAGAGCTCCCAGTCAAGGGGAGGCTTTGCTGAAGAGCGCGGCCTGCAGTGGAGGAACCCAAGGCTGCACTGGCAGGGGGCACTGGGCAGCAGAGATCGGGCAGCAAGGCTAAGGCACAGGGTAAAGTCCGGGAGAAAGTCCAGTTGTGCTGCACTCAGGGTGGTGCATTATCGCAGTGGAGTCTATAAAAGCAGCACAATCTTGGCCCCCGCCCAATTCTCACACGTCTCCGATAAGGCTGAGCCCTTTGAGGTCGCCTGTGACAGGCACAGGCGGTGGGAGCGGTATGAAGAAGAGTCTGTAAGAAGATGGAGCTGGGGAAGGGGTGGGCATCAGGACTTGCGGAGGATAGACTGGAGTGGGGGTGGCAGGAGGGGGCACAGAGTAAAACCCCTGGGCGGTGGGGGCAGTAGGGGCATCTGCCAGCTCCACCCAGGGGGCTCCAGGCTAGGGGGGTTCGCTTTCCTCCCTGTGAAAGCTTCATGCCTTGGCTGAGACCTGCCAAACTCGTGTCCCACAGGGGCTGCAGCACGAGCCAGCCTGGCCCCGGCCTGGTCACTCCTCGGCCACAGTCACCCGCACGTGGTGCCAAGCATGACTGAGGACACCGCGCAGGTTCCAGATAGGCCCCACCGTGTCAGGCTGCACGTTGTAGCTGGCATCCACAGCCTTGCACACGATGTCCAGCTCCGTGGTGCCGGGGGGCACAGGGGCCGTCAGCTGCCACAGCTTCCAGGCCCACACCTGCCCTGGCGGCTGCTGCTCCCCTTGCATCTCGGCCACCTGCCAGGTGTGGCCACCATCCAGCGAGACGTCCACACGCACCACACCACGCCCGCCCCCGCTCCAGGCGTAGCCCTTCACCGTCACCTCGCCGGAGGCCACAGTGGCACCGGGTGGCGGGTCCGTGATGGCTGACGTCACCGGGAGCTCCTGGATGGCGGGGGCCGTGGTGTAATCCACTGTGTCCCAGTCCACGCCAGGTGAGAAGCCCTTGTAGTCGTTGCGCTGCCAGTGGCTGGGGCTCTCCTCTGCGCTCACCCAGATGCGGCCCAGCCACTTGACATTGCGGGCACCCACCGTGCCCGGCACCACCACACGCAGTGGGAAGCCATGGTCGCGGGGCAGCGCCGCACCGTTCATCTCGTAGGCCAGCAGCACATCAGCACGGGCACTCATGGCCTGGTAGAAAGGGATGGATGCACCGTAAGCTGTGCCTGTCAGGTCCTGGTCCAGCCCCTCGAAGCAGACGTGCCGCTGGCTCTCAGGCTCCTCAGCAAAGCCAGCGTCGGCCAGGACATCCCGCAGCCAGACCCCACCCCAGCGCGCCGTGCTGATGGCGCTGATGCCCCAGTCCAGTCCCCTGACAGGGCGGACGCGGCTCATCTCGCTGCGGCGGTTGCCAGCACACTGCAGCGTGGCTGTCACCTCATGCTTGGGGAAGCGGCGTTGCAGGTCCTGCAGTGAGAGACTCAGCGTGCGGCCCCCCGGCCCTTCCACCTTCAGGCAGTAGGCATCGGGGTCCACGTGCGGCACAGGCAGGTGGTTGCGCTTGAAGAAGAGCTCAGGGGGCGTCAGGAAGTGCTCGCCCAGCAGCTCGCCCGGCGGCTCTGCATTGAAGGGCTTGAGGCTGTTGACGTGCAGCGCAGGGTGGCGTGGTGGGTCCCCAGCATAGGGGTCGTCAGCAGCTGCTGGGGCTGTGAGCTCCTCAGGGTGCAGCTCGCCCACCTTGTACTCCCGCAGCAGGTCCCGCACATGCGCCTGGTTGTGCACTGCATACAGGGCCCAGAAGGGCTCCAGGGCGCCGCCGGCCGCCAGCAGGATCTTGCTGCGCCCACCAGGGTGCAGGTCCAGGAAATCAGTAATGTCAAAGACCTCACGGCCGTGAGTCACCCAGACACGCTGCTCGGGGCTGCGGTGTCTCCCCACTTCCTCCCGTGTGTACAGTGGGAAGGGCCCCAGCACAGTGTCCTGAGGGCTCGACTCCGCCTGGGCCGTCTGCAGAGACATGGGGCAGCTCAACACGCGTGCACCTGCTCCAGGGTGGACCCAGGAGTCCGACTGGCCGCACCACCCCCCCCACCGACCAGGAACAGGAAGCCCCGCTCGTCCCGAGCAGCCTGCCCAGCTCCAAACCCACGTCAGGCCTGAAGCAGAGATCCAAGCTGCTCATCACATCCCACCCCCACCGCAGCCCTGCCCTCCCCCAGCCCCAGGTCCTCACCTGCCGGCAGTGCCCACCATAGGCCAGGGCAGAGCCCAGGCCCAGCAGGGCCCCCACGGCCGTTGCCCTCCGCCTCCAACTGCTCCTGCCACTGTGGCTGCTCCCACTCCAGGTGCCATGGGTGTGGGTTGGGATCCAGGGCGTGCATGCTCCGGCTGCCACCCTGGGGGACAAGGCAGGACACCCATGAGGATAGAGCTGGAGACAGCCCCCATACGCTGTGGGGCAGGATGCTGGGGCTTGATGCCACTCTGCTATGCCAGGCGCCTCCCCAGAAAGAGCTGCATTTCAGCACCCAGCCAGGCTCAACCTGCCCTGGAGCTTTCCCTTTCAGCAGAGCCTCCCTGCTTGCATGGGGACATTGACCCAGCTCATCTGCTGAGGCACGATAAGATAACGCTGCTATAGGGCCATAAAGGGATCTCTGCCTTCCCGGCCTTGAGAGCCCCTGGGCTCCCAGCCGCGCTCGCAGAGGGGTCTCGGGCACAGACATTAGGTTAGCGCCGCGGGGTGGGTCCTGGGACCTGCCGAGGCATCCGAGAGCCCGAGGAGCATCCCCAGGGAAGCGGGATCGAATCCTGTCCACTTCCCCGGAGGCCGCGAGGCAATGACTTGAGGGGGCAAGGCTGGCAAGGGCTCCTGACCTCAGCAGTGACGTGGCCCCCTCGTACCTGGGGACGCCCTGAAGGGCCCAGCAGCTCCTGGCGGTCGTTCTGATCAGCAACATCGCTGCTGCACCTGCAGCCAGAGAGAGACCTGGCCCGTGACCCTGACCCCCAGGGCCAGCCAGGGGCTCCCAGGCAGCCCGTGCCCCCACGCCAGCGCAGAACCGGGGCCCCCACGCCCCGTGGAGCCGCGGGGAGAGGGGGCAGGCGGCCCCTGCCCGGGAGCTAATGATTAACGAGCGCCAGGGCACGGGATGTGCCGGTGCCGGTGCCAGCCCCCCGCGACTTTGGAACCGGTGACATTGAGGGGAAGCGGCTGGGGGCGGGGGGGCAGCAGGAGCCCTCTGCCCCTGGGGGGCCCGGCAACCCTCTGCGTGGGGGGAGCGGGACCCCAGCCCAGGCCCCAGCCCCCCAGGGGACCCCCTCCCCATGGCCCCTCCCTCCGGGGGCCCCCCCGCAAGGCCGGTCCCCCGCGGCACCTCCGAGCTGCAGCAGGCACGGGCCGGTCTCCGAGCGGCGCAGACCATAAGCACCCCCCATCCCGCTCCACCCCTCCGCGGCGCCTTTAAGGAGGAGGCGGGGTCCCGCGGGTGACGTCAGTGGGTGGCACAAGCTACGCCCCCTTGGCGGGAGAACAGGGTGTTAAAGGGGCAGAGTCCTGGGGGGCGGGGCCGAGCGCAGCACGTATCTGCGGGGACCCGGGCACACGGCGGGGATGCTCCTCCCGGACCCAGGCCCCCCCCTCCCCCCCGGGGCACCGGGCCCGGCCTGAGACCCCGGCAGGGCAGGACCCCCCCGGCAGGACTGGGTTGGGGTGCCCAGTCCCCACCCAGCTGCAGGGCAGGGGCTAAGGCAGGACCCCCCCACCCCAAGGCAGGGCTGGGTCGGGGTAGGAGACCTCTGCTCCCAGATGCAGGGCAGGGGCTAAGGCATGCCACCCCACAAGCAGGGCACTGCCCAGACCCCTACCCACTGCAGGGCAGGGGCTAAGGCAGGACCCCACCTGGCAGCCCTGGGCTGAGGCAGTGCCCTGCTGGGGGGGCTTCTACTCAAACCCAGGGCAAGTTCCCAGGTAGCATCTCCCCCCACTTCCCAGGAAGAGGAAGCTAGGTGATTTATGGCCTCAGCAGGGCTGGGAACGGGCAGCCACGTTGACTCCCATCCTCACACCACCCTGGCTGGCACCAGGCCAGTTGGAGGGTGCAGCTGGGGCTGGGGCCATGCAGATGTCAGGCCCCCCACAAGGACTGGCTCTGGCCCAGGAGGGGCAGGGGGCTCCATGGAGATGCAGGCTCCTTCCCCTTACTCTGCACCCCAGCACAAGCCGCTGCTCCAGGGATAGAAGGGCCCAGGCCGGCTGCTTGACACTGCCCAGGCCCAGCCCCTGTAGCATGTTGGGGCCCTGCAGCTCCCCAGTCCTTTGCCCAGACTTGAGCCTCCACCCCACAGCACGGAGGCAGAACTGACCGCAGACCCAAGACCTTGCTTACATGGCGACAAGTAGGGGGGCATCA
This sequence comes from Alligator sinensis, assembly GCF_000455745.1. Taxonomy (NCBI): domain Eukaryota; kingdom Metazoa; phylum Chordata; order Crocodylia; family Alligatoridae; genus Alligator; species Alligator sinensis. Next base: position 372,632 of record NW_005842812.1, on the reverse strand, counting down.
CCTGCCACCCACCCCTTTGGTAAGCAGAGCCCACCTGTACAGCTGGTGCAGCCACAACTGGCCCAGGGCCCCTCTGGCTTCCCCCTCTGCCTCCTGTGAGCTCGTGCCAGGGGGGTTGCAGCGCCGAGGAGCAGGAAGGCAAGGAGAGAGCTGGCACATTCAGCTGCCACAGCCAGATGGGCAGTAGGTCCCTGGCAACTGCCAGCCCAACAAGCTTCCCCCAGCACCAGGCAACGCCCATGTGTTGACCAGCCCCAGCCTTATCCGGGGCTGCAGGTGGTTTAATCTGGGTGCTGGCTCCTTCCCTTTCTCCCATACTCTCACCCCTCCCAGCCCTAGCCCTGCAGATGGAGGCAGGAATGGAGGGAGAAGCCCAGGCCCTCCCTCCATCCCCGCTCCAACTTCTCCCACCTGCACCCGGAACCGGCCTCTTTGATTCCCATTAGCTTGTGTGATCAAGGGGCAGGGCTAGGCTGGTGCCAGGAGCCACCTGGGCACAGCTCCAAGCACACAGGAGTACTGAGGTAGGAGACCCCAGCAGAACCTGCCACAGCCTTACCGTAACCCCCATGGGGCCTGGGGCCGAGCCCCCACCTTGTTTCAGAGCAGGCCAAGGGAATGATACCCAGGCAGCTCACATCACCCGGGGGGCAGCACGCCAGGACCTGCACCTCCAGGGATGGGGCCAGACCAGGTGTCTGAAACAGAGTCCAGGAGCCCCAGGAGATGCTGCTGCTGCACCCAAGACTGAAGCCTGCCGGTCTCTGCCGCTCCTGGACCTGAGGGGCTGCCACATTGTTTCCCAAACAGGCTGCTAGGATCTGCTCCCAGTCTGCGCAGCCCCAGGGGGACAGCCCTTGCTCAGGTGCCAGGGGCAGCAAGCCTGGAGGACAGAGCTGAGCCTCTGGGGAAGGGGCAGTGGGTTGCACCCATGGCTGGGCTAGAAGCAGTGACTACAGGCACCCTTGGCCAAGCTCAGTGCACCTCCCACCCCCTTCCCACCAGGGGAAGATCTGAGAGCACTGGTGTGAGGCTTTGGGGCAAGCAGGGGTATGGGCAACCTGGCAGGGGTT
>NW_005842812.1:370926-371549 GCF_000455745.1 Alligator sinensis | reverse complement strand
TCCACGCCATCCTTCCCTGATGCCGCTGCACCTTTCTGCAGCTTAAAAAAATAAAAAAAAAAAATAATATCTCCTTGGAGCAGAACCTTGGAGTCAGAAGGGGCCCAGCCAACTTTGCCGATGATAGCAAACTCTGGGGTAAAAAATCCACACCTGAGGGCAGGAGGGTGATCCAGGCTGACCTTGACAGGCTCAAGAAATGGGCGGAGGAGAACCTGATCGTGTTTAACACCAAAAAATGAAAGGTTCTCCACCTTGGGAGGAGAAATCTGCAGCATCCTTATAGGCTCGACAGTGATACGCCGGCTAGCACTACGGATGAAAGGGACTTGAGGGTCCCTTTCTTGACCACAAGATAAATGAGCCTTCAATGTGATGCCGTGGCCAGTAAAGCAAGCAAAACGCTGGCTTGCATCCAGAGATGCTTCTCAAGCAAATCCCAGGATGACATTCTCCCATTGTACTCGGGCTTCGTGAGGCCACAGCCGAAGTACTGCACCCAGTTTTGGGCTCCTCAATTCAAAAAAAGGTGTGGAGAAGCTTGAGAGAGTGCAGAGGAGAGCCACATGCATGATCAGGTCAGGAAAACAGACCTTATGACAACAGGCTGAGACCTGGCAGTC
>NW_005842812.1:360448-370789 GCF_000455745.1 Alligator sinensis | reverse complement strand
TTCGTGCTGCGCAAAAAGAAAAATTTTTTTTTTTTTTTTTTTTTTTTTTTTTTTTACTGTCCAAGCCTCCAAGGTCTGGAATAGCCTGCCACCACGGGTGGTTTACGCACCTACGTGGAACACCTTCAAGAGAAATTTGGATGCTTATCTCGCTGGGATCCTATGACCCCAGCTGACTTCCTGCCCCTGGGGCAGGGGGCTGGACTCGATCTTCTGAGGTCCCTTCCAGCCCTAATGTCTATGAAATCTGCTGCTTGCTCCCAGCAGAGTAGGGCAATCCCCAGGCCTGGCAGAGGCCCAGGCTCTGCCCCAGTTTATTCTTCCCCCCCAGCTCCAATTCCAGCACTGCAAACACTCCCCACGCCCAACTCCCAGCCACACTCCCCTGTCCCCAGATACCAGGCAGCAGCCGCCAGTCGAATACACTGGTTTCTGGTTTACTTACATTAAATACATGGGTCAGTCAGCAGTGGGGTGTTACCATGATTGTTATTTCAGGGCGATGGAGGAGCTCTCTCAAAAAGCAAAAAGAACCAAAAGAAAACAAAACAAAACAAAAAACAAAACAAAAAAAACATCAAAACTGATCAAAGGAAAGAGCCAGGAAGGGGGGGAAAAAAGCCTTCAAGCTGCAGTGTCCCAATTTGGTCCAGGCTTTGAGCCAGAAAGAGACCAGCCTGTAAGGGAGGGTGGGGGCCCGATTCTGCTGTGCCCCCAGTGCCAACACTGCCTGGGAAGCAGAGGAGGGTGTAGACGGTATTCCCCACCCCAGTGAGGGGGGTGGATGCAGGGGGGCTAGAGGCAGAGGCCAGCGGTGGGTCACTGCAGCAAGAACAGGGTTGAGAGGCCCGGTGGGACCAGGGTCCTGCCCGGGAAAGGTTGGCAGAGGCACGTGCAAGCCACGTGGGCTCAGCAGCAGTGTGGACAGCCAGCAGAGGTGAGGGCAAAATGCCTGCAGACACCCACAGCCCAGCACTGTGGGCAGCGGAGACGGGGCTTGTGACCCAAAGCCTCTGCCGAGAGGTGCTGTGTAACTGAGGCTGTGATGCCCGTAACAGCTATGCGTGAGGACTTGGGGAGAAGGGATGCTCACCCCACACTGTGGCAGCGCCCCCCTGTTGTGCTGGTGCCAGGAGCCTGTGGGGGTGGAGCTCGCCAGGGCCTCCAGGCCACCCCCATCCCCTGCCAGGGGCCTGGAAAAAAGCATCCCCAGCCCAAGTTTCTTCCCGCATGGAGCAGGATTCCCAGTCTGGCCCTTCCCAGGCCCCTGGGTTCCCCACCCTTGCCAGGCCAGTTCCCCGCACCCCAGCTCTGCTCAGCAAGGCGTGAGGCTCCCCTGTCTCCACCTACTTAGGCTTGGTTCATTCCCCCGCCCTGCTCCCACCCTCACCCTAACCCTGCCCCAGGGCAACATAGGCCCCAGCTGCCCCTGCCGCCACATGGGACTGAAGGTGCCTGGCCCCTCTGCCCCATGGAGCACAAAGCCTTTGAGAAGATCCTCCAAAGAAGGCGGTGGAAGTTGGGCAACGGCCCCTTCCCCACGAACACCCGCGCGCATGACCTGACCGTGACCCAAGGTGCAGCCCGTGTGGACGTCTGTGACTAAAGTGCAAGTGGAAAGGGCCCTGGGCAACTGTGGAGGCCAGAGGGAGAGAGCAAGGGAGGGGTCACCCCCAGTAACACCCCCACCTCAAAACACCCATGCCCAGGTGGGTCTGCCAGACAGCACTGGGCCCCAGCAGAGACACGAGGCACGTGGGCCTGGCCTAGGCGAGGCCGGGTTACAGGGAAGGGGAAAAGCAACAGAACTGCCTGGTTGTGGAAGTGCATTTGGGGGTTCTAGGCATGCACAGGGTGATGGGGGAGGGGGTCCTAGGCCCCAGGCTAGCAGGGGCCAGATGTTCATCACCCCCATTCCCCCAAAATCACTTCCAACCCTTGACAGAAAAAATAAAAATAAAAGAGGCCACCTGGGTAAAAATTAAGGACACTGCAGCTTCCCCCCTGCACATGGGAACAGGAGAGGAATTAAAACAATGGATCCATGAAAGAAGGGGGAAAGAAAAAAAAAGGAGACACCCCCTGAAGCTGCGCCACCAGGAGCAATCCAGCTGCCCGCAGGGTCCCCGCTGCCCCTTTCACTCAGCTCCTGCCCCGTGTGGGAAAGGGGAGGGCAAGAGAGATGTTAGCAGACCAAGGACACGCGTTACCGGGAGAGGGGTTGGGGCGGGGGACGAGCAGCTGCGGGAGCGAGTGGCGCCTATAATACAAAGTGGAGAAAAGTTTGTGTTGGGAAGCTGCTGTCCCCAGCGGGCAGGCAGTTGGTTGCATCCCGCAGGTGGCGGTGGCGGGCGCCTGGCGGTGTCAAAGCAGTAAAAAGTGCCGTTAGCGGGAGCTGCCGGAGGGCAGGCGCCAGGGGGCGGGGGCAGGGGGAGGTTACATCGTCGCTCTTCCTCGTGCGCCGGCCACTCGCACCCCTTCAGTTGCTACAACACTGGCTCTTGTTCTGCTGGCTCTGCTCGTGGAGGTCCACGCCCCGGGGCCGCCCTGCCGCACCGCTCGTGCTCTGGGGCTCACTCTTTGGCAGCTTCTTTGCTGCAGGGAGGAGACAGCAAGAGAGATCGAGTGTGAGGGGAGAGGAGGAACAGAGCTGCCCCTGCCTGACATCTCCCAGCCCCAGGCCACCCTTCTCTGGGTTCAGGAGCTTGGCCTGCTTGCCACTGTTGCCCCAGCCCACAAGCCCAAGCGGGGGGCCCAGTGGCCCCAGGGCTAGGTAGTGCCAATGCTCCATCCCAGACCTCAGAAGTGCTAAGCAGCCAGGCACCAAGGAGCCTCTAGCAGGTGCCAAGTGCTGCACTGCTAGACAGACCCAGCTGAGCAGACAGCAGCCTCCCCTCTGATCTCCCTTCCAGATCCTCCTGACCAAGCACCACTGCCAATAGCATTCTGGTCTCCACTAACCCCAGGGCCTTGCAGCACTGTCTGGAGTGCAAGGGGAGACTCGATAGGTCAATCAAGTGCTCCAGCAGCAGGACAAGGGGCTCTCCCCTGACTGCAGCCTCCACTCCGGGACTGTGGGACCAGGCAGCTCCACAATCCGACTGCCCACGCCTCTGCCAGGGTCTCACCTATTGCCAGGAAGAGGTCGTTAACATTCATAGCCGTCTTGGCCGAGGTTTCCATGAACAACAGACTGTTGTCATCTGCATAAGCCTGTGCCTCCTGGAAGAGATGGAGGTGCCAGAGTGAGCCCTGCATATAGCTGCAGAGCAGGTCCTTCCTAGAGGACAGGGTCACATGTGTGGGGGTTGCACCCCCCCCAGGCATCCAATGACTTCTTGTCCTGGTCCTTGGTCTCTTGGACCCAGCTGGAGGCCTGTGGGTCAGGAGACCCCAGGGAGCTGAGGGAGGGGGTCAAGAGGCATGGCAGCCCTGACTTTGGCTCCTCACCTCATATTCCACCATGCGCTTGTTGGCGAGATCAGCCTTGTTGCCTGCCAGGGCAATCACGATGTTGGGGCTGGCTTGCCGCTGTAGCTCCTTCACCCATGTCTTTGCTCGTGCAAACGTCTCCTGGAGGGGGAGGGACAAGGCATCAGATCTTGGCCTGGATGGCAGCAGCAAGTGGCTCCCAGCCACCCACACCTGGCAAGGGGCATGGAGCCGCAGGGCCCCTCTGCAGCACTGTATGGAGGCCTCCATCTACATGGCGGACAAAGGCTGCCCCTGTGGCCCAGACTTCAGCCCCCTGCATTCTACCAGTATGTGGTCCCTGAGACAAACACGCCACACTTGAGAGGGCTGCAAAGTCTTACCCACTTCCTACCAGGGAGCAGAGGCAGGGAGCCCTGCGGAGTGCCCGGAAGAGCTGGCCACCAGCCCCTCCTTAAGAGATAGCCATGAGGAAAGGCAGACAGATATGGGACTGTTGAGCCTAGAAAATAAGACTACTTTGGGGGGAGGGGGGGGCAAGATTTGGTGGCAGCTGACAAATATCTGGGGTGAGTATCAAGGACTAGGCAAACAACTATTCACCAAAGCGCCCCAGGGCAAAGCCAGGAGCAATGGTCATAAACTCCTAGAAGGAGTCAGATTGGATCCACCAAAAAAAAAAAAAAAAAAAAAAAAAAAAAAAAACACACAAAGAACAAAAACACCCCCCAAAAACACAAAAAACCCAAAACACTTCTTTATGGTTTGTGTGACCAGACCCTGCAATAGGCTCCCAGCAGGGGTGCTGCAGGCACCTATCCCGGAGATTTTCAAAAGGAGACTGGACACACACCTTGCTGGTTATTTGCAGTCTTTCCTGCCTAAAGCAGGGGGGCCAGACCCAATGATCTCACAAGGTCCCTTCCAGCCCTAAACTTCTGAGAATCTTTGAGCAAGGTGTGAAGCAGGCCTACCTGGTTGGTAATGTCGTAGACCACGATGGCTGCCTGGGCACCCCGGTAGTACATGGGGGCCAGGCTGTGGTACCGCTCTTGGCCGGCCGTGTCCCAGATCTCGAACTTAACCGTTGTGTCATCCAGGCAGACAGACTGTGTGAGAAACGCCGCTGGCAAAGGCAAGTGGGGAGAGGAGTCAGCAGGCTAGGCCCTGCCCCTTGGGTGGTGAGGGGAGAGCACCCCCCAAGGTCTCATCAGGCCCTGGGAGATTGAGGCCCTACACTGTGCCCTGCCCCCAGTTAGGTCATTCCAAGTCGAAGCCTCAGCCTCCCCCAGCTCTTCCTGGGAGGAACCAGATCCGGATGTTTAATCCCCCCCTTCCCGACAATGCTCCACCCGCATGACAACACGACCCACTGCAGCTGCGAGCACCCCCTCAAGCAGCAGCAAGCAGCCCCAGCAGCTGAGCTGCCTCCCTGCTGCTCACTGCAGGCTGGGAGCCCGGGCTCTCTACAGCCACGTGGGCAGGACGCCTGGACTGGAGCGAAGGCAAGCAGCGACTCACCCCCGATGGTGCTCTCCTGGTACTCGTGGAACTGCCCCTTGACGAAGCGCAGCACCAGGCTGGACTTGCCCACAGCCGACTCGCCCAGTAGCACCAGCTTAAACTGACAGATCTTGCTGGCTTGTGACTGACCGTTGGGCCTGGCGGCACCTCTGCTGGTCATGGCCTGGCCTGTGGTAGCGCCTGGGGCCCAGCTGCTCGGAGACCTCGGCAGCGCACACCAGCTCTTGTGGGGGGGTGGGGGCTCAGCTGCGAGCACGACAGGGCCGGGGTGGCTCAGCAGGCCTGCATGAGGTCAGAGGACACTGTCCAGGGCTGGGCTATAGCAGGGGGAGGTTTGGTACTTCACAGGCTTCAAAGGGATTATCTCTTTCTGCAGACCAGCCAGCCGGGACAGAGTTAGGGCCCCACCACATACCAGAGGCTGGCCCTGGAACCCTCCCACCAGCCACAGCAGCCCGTTACGCCTGTGTGAGAGCAGACAACTTAGATCTGCCCCCCACCCCAACTTAAGGAGCAGAGCAGCCAGCAAAAAGGAGCAGGCTCCAGGCGCTCGCTGTGAGCGCCGGAGTGAGTCAGCAATCCTGGCAGCTCTCCTTCCCAGACAAGCCGGGATCCGAACGCGCCTGGGACCACGCGGGGCTGAGGTCAGGGCAGCACCTCTGGCCTGCTCCGCACAGGGGAGGGGGCACAGCTCCCTGCACAGCAAGCGGCACAGGCCTGGCAGTCTGTCTGTTCATGTGTGTGGACTGACATGTGCCCCGGGCTCTGCCCCCACCCCCGGCTTGGGGCTACCCTGGCAATCTGCAGGGAACCCCTGGGGAAGGGTGGGGGAGGCAGGGTCCTCAACTGTTCTGCACTCCTTAGGTCCTGGAGAGCGTGCTGCAGATGCTGGCAGGCAGGTTACTTGGCCTGTCCTTCCTGGTGCTACCTCCAAAAGGCAGACAGGGCACCCCCCACCCCAGTACATGGGACTGGTCCCTTCTGCCCCTCTGCAGGGGCTTTGTCTGCCTTGGCGCACCAGGGAAGCATTCACGAGCCAGGGGGCTCTGCTGCCAGCCCGAGCTGGATGGGCAGAAGCAAGTTAACTTGCACTAGCCATGGGAATGTAGTAGCATTGCCCAAGGCCACTGGGGTACCAGAGCCAGAGCCTTCACTGGGCCCTTGAGCAGAGGCCAGCGCTAGTACCAGGGAGGCTAAGGCCCCAGCTGCTGATGCAGACAGAGCTGGGACAGCCACGTGGGAACCCTAACAGGGTGGAGGGGATCTGGGGGACAACTGCAATGCCAAGGACGGGTGAGGGGGTACACAGCCGGCCATGCACCGACGTGGCTGGGAGCTGGCTCCAGGCACCTCCACGGCATGCTGCAGTGGCAGAAGGGCCCGTTTGGCATGGGCTGGTGCTAGTAGAGCCCCTTGGAGAAAACCCCTTGGCAGCTGCATCTGACCTAACAGACCCTCAGCCAGGAAGGACAGGAGCACCAAGCCGACCCGTTAGCTCATGGATTAACGAGCAAGATGAGGTATGTTTCCTGCCCCATCTCCCGGTCTGTGGGGCCACAGGGCACCCTCTCAGGGCTGCTTCCTGCCCCCACAACCAGCACCAGCAGCCTCTGACCCAGGCAGGCCGGGCTTGGATCCAGACCCAAGGGCCAAAACACCCTCAGGAAATAATGATTTCCTGCCTCCTCCGAGACCCCCCCACCTCCATATACTCCCAAGGTCCCAAGTGGGGAAGAGGCCTCTGACCAGGTGCCCAACGCTGCTGACCGCTCAAATCTCCATTCTGCATGCCCTGCTTGAGGGCTCCCACTGCCAGCCTGCCTTCCAGCAGCCTTCTGGCCTGTTGTCAGGCCCCTGTTCCCCTTCCCCATCTGCTTCCCAGAGCGAGCAGAGCTCAGGCCAAAGCAAGCGGGACACTGCAAGCAGCAAGCAGGCAAGTGCTGGAGCCAGCCGTACCCAGCCCATCAGCAAAACCATAAGCCGCCACACTGCTTCCAAAGCAGGAAGGCAATGGAAACCCAGAGCCAGGGCTCTGGAAGCCACCCGAGCACGATGTCCAGGTCCCTAGTGCCGAGCCGGGCCGCAGCGGGGAAGAGCGCTTCCTTCCTGCTCGCGGCCCTTCCCGAAAGGAGCAGTTACGCAAGGGCCGCATTCCCGGGGCCAAAAAGCTCAACTTTGCTGCTGCATCGGCTACAGAGTACGGCTCTGGTCAGCTCCAAATGGGGCCAGAGGGAAGCAGCAGACAGGGAGGGCAGCTCCCAGGACCATGAATTTGGCAGACCCAATCTCTGGGATCTAGGCCCCTACACACTACTGGAGGACCCCCACGTTCATTCTCCTGTTACCCGGCCAGGGCTGGAGAGGGGCAGAGCCAGGCTGTTCAGCAAGGCCCAGCAGGCTGAAGCTGAACATAGCAACGTGAATGTCTGAGGTCACCGAGGCAGGTGTGGGTTGAAAAGCATCCTGAAGATGTAACTGGGCTTTGCTTGTAGGCCGCCAAGGGGCCCAGTCTCCCAAGTGGTGAAGGTGGGTAGGCCACATACACCAACCAGCTCACCACCCTGCTGCGAAGACTCACTCTGTCCTCATCTCCCACCTCCCAACTCCTGCATCCGCATCCCCTCCTAAGGGGAGCCAAGGCAGAGGCTTGCGGCTAGTTTTCAAGAGCCCCCCCCAATCCCGGCAAGGATGCTTGTCATGGGGAGAGCAAGACAGCCCTGGAGCACGAGCTGACTCTAGAGCTCAGTGCCTCCCCAATTCATTACAGCAGGCAGTGAAGCACCACGGGCCCATCCCGGAAACGAGGTCCTGCCCCACAATGGCCTCAGCCCCTCCATCTGCAAGCTCCCTGGTACCAGGCTGCTCGGCTCTCCCAGCACTGAGCAGCATCCTGGGGTGGCCCCTAGGCACAACCGCACCTAATGAGAAGCTAGGAAGGATCCAGGATCCCAGCCGGGACAAGCACATGCCGTCCCCATGCTGCTCACACCTGCTAAATCCAGGGTGTCCAGCACTGGGATCTGATGGGCTAACACCCACCAATCAGCAGCAAGCAGCTTCAAGGAGCCCAGGTCCATCCAGCTTCCTTCGCTCACCCCAGGTCTCCCTGCTGGCTAGGGAACCAATTCCTAGTAGGTCAAAGCTCACTCTGCCAGCCCCCAGCTGCAGCCCAGACCTCCGAAAGGACCCGCTTCTGGGTGCAACGCAGCTGCTGTGAACTGAGCCACCGCTACTACGAACGCACCTGACCAGCCAGGTCTGATGAGCAAAATCAGGAGCCACCAGGCAACGAGAAGTGTGGCCAACTGCACCTCCTCCCCTACCATCCACCCCCTTCTGTTCCACAAGGGGCTGCGGGAGCGCTAAGGCAGCGCCGGCCCAGCAGCCAAGCGGGGGTCGAGGTCATTCCTGGAGCCAGGCTCTCGCACACCTGGCCTCTGTGGGCGAGGAGAGACCGTGTCCCTTGCTTCCACCCAGAGCGAGTTAAACCTGTGTGGGCTGAGGCAGCAGATCCCCACAGCAAGGGAACTCCTAGCACAATGGAAGGCAGGTGCAGGGCTGGCTAGACTCCCCCACCCCCAACGCCCCTGGCTCTGGGAGGCTGCAGCAGGCCCGTCTAAGCTGTGCTGGCAGAGAAGGGGCATCTCCCGAGAGAGCCCGAGGTGGGTTGCAACAGCCTGCCTGGGTTAACTGCTTTCCTGTTGCCAGCGAGACTTTTCCTCTGTCCCAATCGCCTGCGGCACCAACAGCCACCACCAGAACAGTGCACAGGGCTCCGGCCTGCCTGGGGCTCCCAACATCGCCACCAGCCAGCGAGCAAGCGCCTAAACACCCCAAACCGCGGGTATGGGTGCAGCTACTTGCATGGCCCTTCCAATGCCCAAGCCACTAGCGTCCATGGGCATTCTTTGAGCGAAGGTCACCACGAGATGATCTACTGAGGTCCCTTCCGACCCTAACATCTATGAATCTGAGAGCAGGGAAGCTGGGGCCTCAGCTGGATCCGGGCGATATCCTGCAACGGGACAAGAGAAGCGGGGCTCTTCGCTCTGGGAGATGGGCCCCGGTCCCACCCCCAAGTCCCTGGTGAATCTACGCAGGTTCCCCAGATATGTGCTTGGCTTCCTCCCCTCTTAACAGAGTAGTAGGAAGGCCCCGAGGCCCCACCCCAGCCTCAGCGGGGGCCAGGCTCATCTTCATTAGCTTCCAGGTACTGTCCTAGCAGCAGCCCCCATGGCAGCTGCTGCTCACACTCAAGCCCTGCGGCGCTCCCCCCCTCACCAGCCTCCCCCAGCCCCAGCAGCCCAGCCGCTGCCCACAGGTTGCTTAACACCACATGAAGGAGTCACCATGGCCAGGTAGCAACTCTCCTGCTTCACCCACACATCGTCGGGCCTCTGATTCCATCAACTCCAGCCTGGGGGTCCATCCACGCCCTGAGGAACAGCTGCAGGGACCTGCCGCTGGGGCCCCGTTCAGGCAGAGCAAGGGCAGGATCCCCTGCTCCCCAGTATGTCTTGCCTGCTGCCCTGGGGATGCTGCCTCCCAGCACCAGGCTGTTCTTCACCACTGCCATAAGCCCGAACAAGTAGCAATTTGGTCAAATCCAAGCCCATCTCCAAAAGTCGTCAGAGCCGATGTCACGGGAGGAACCAGAGTTGTGCATGGCTTCGTGACCAGGGATCGGATCTGGCATTGCCAGCTTAAGCAGCAGGCTCCAGACGCCCTACCAGAGCACCCCCCAGAGCCTGCATGAGGCCCCGCACCCAGGCGCCATCCAGTGGGGCTGGCAGCAAGGCCGTGCGCGCAGATCCGTGCGCCCACCACCAAGAAGGGAAACGCAAGCTGCGAAGGAAGCCTGGGGGTTGAGCCCATTTCTACACCCGCTAAAAGAAGAGCGAGGCACAGAAGCACCCAGAGGAGAGGGCACCAGATAGCGCCGGGTCCAACGTTTCCAGAGTGAGATGCTCCGACCCCCGCAGTGTCATCTCCAGGACGCCCGGCGCACCTCCAGGAGGCCCAGCAGCAGTTACCCGCTGCCTGCAGGGGGGTCCCCCGGGAGGGGCTCACCTGAGACCCAGGAACAGAGCCCCCAAATCCTCACTTCACCTGCGAGCGCCGCGGCCCTCTGAGCCCCTGATGGAGGGAAGGGGAAAAGGCACTGCCTCCTCCAGCTGGACCTAAAGTAGGGCCCTGCCCAGCTGAGGGATGGGGGCCCCGCCCCGGGGGAGGGAGGGGAAAAAGCCACTTCCTGGCACAAACCAGGCATGGGGGGCACAGATGGGGGTGCAGAGACCCCTGAAGCCTTGACCCCTGGGGGACAACAACCCCTGATCTGGGGGAGGGGGGCACGGGAAGGGAGGGCAAAGGCATCCAAGCCCTGGA
>NW_005842812.1:354762-360183 GCF_000455745.1 Alligator sinensis | reverse complement strand
GTACCGGAGGCGGCAGCGGCGCAGACTCCCCCGTCGCGGACCCAGCGCCGAGCACACAAACAGCTGCTCAACCAAACCCTCCTCCGCCGGGCGGGGATAAGGGGCCGCGCAGCCAATAAGCGCCGGGCACCTGAAGGCTGGCACCGCCTCCTCCAGGCCTGCCGACCAATGGCGCTCTGCGTCAGACCAACACGGTCCGGCGCACTAATGAGCGGTGAGGACTGGCGGGACGGGCAGCGGGATCGGACCAATGGCGAACGGGGAGAGGGTGAGGGAGGTTGGCCAATAGAAAGGGTAGGCGTCGTGAAGAGGGTGGATCTTAGGTTAAGCGACGGAAGAGAAGGCCAATGGGAGCGGCTGTGACTTCGGGGGCTTCATCAACAACAAATAAGGTGACCTAAGTGGGCGGCACTCAATGGGACACTGACCAATCAGTTCTCGGGATGCCTTCGCCGCTGCCCAATCACAAGACAAAAGGGCACCGCTTCGCCCACTCAAAGAGCGAGTAGGAGTTGATTGACAGGGGACCCAAACTCCCCCCTCGTTGGGCGGGCCCAAGGCCGCCCAGGCCTTTTTTAGCGCCAATCAGAGACGGGCTGGAGCATGATGGACAGGCGTGTGAGGGAGGGCCATGAGCGGGTGCCCCCGCGAGAATTTTAACCTTTAACCTCAATTGTATTACTGCTAATTAGCTCAGCTGAGGCTGAAGCTGACTCCTGCCCTGGGGGGCGGGGCCAAGTGGGGGCATAGGGAGTTGGCCTGGACCACAGGGGCGTGGCCCACATGAAAAGGGCGGGGCTAAATTTTGGGCGGGACTTGTGGACGGGGCGTGGTCTGTGGACAAGAGGCGGGGCTTATGGGTAGGGGCGTGACCTAGACAAGGGGAACTGCAATTTGGGCGGGGCTTACGGGGCGGGGCCTATGGCCAGAGTGCAGTGGACAGGGGCGGGGCATATGCGTAAGGGGCGGGGCTTAAAGGCCAGGAGTAGGAACCAGGCCTGAGCCCTGGAGGCCGCAGCACAGCCAGGTCTGGGGTGGGGCAGTCCCAGGCCAGGGTCCTGGGCCCAACCCCAAGGACTCACCCCTGGCCCAGGAGGTTGGGGTGCCGCCAGGGCCCAGGGGCTCGGTCTGGCAGCGATGCTCCTGCCTGCCTGAGTCAGCCCCAGAATCCGTATATGGAGCCTGCGCAGCCTCGAGTCCCCTATACAAGCAGGTGTCTGCTGCCCTCTGGCCTTGGGCCGCTTTCTCCGGCCTGGAGGAGGGCAGGGAGCTGCAGTGGGAGCGTATCCTTGTGAGGAACACAGGACTTCTCCCCTGCCCTCGGCTCTGGGCTCACCGCAGCCTCGGGGGGGCAAGGGGGACAGGTCTCACTCCTGTCTCCGGCTCCAAACCCCGGCTCTTGAACCCAGTTCTGAATTCAGACCCCCCCCCTCCCTACACCCAGTGCCCTGGGGGGACGGATGTGGGTTGCCCCCGTGCTCTAGGTGACCAGCCACCCACATTCCCGAGGCCTGAAGACCCAAAGGCATTTAGAGCCCAGGTCTGGTCGCTTCCATGGGAACCGCTGCTAGGCCTCGGTGACCTCCACGAAGTGGCTCCCAGGAAGCCCCAAGGCCCTGGCTAACACTGCAGCCAGGGCAAGGAGCAGCACCTGGGCTTCGGCCTCTGCAAATAAAAACCCTTGGTTGCGGGCAGGGCTAAAACGCAGAAAAATCTTTTAATGATCCGTGAACTCAGTACAGAAGATGTGACACTTGGTATGAAAACTCGGCAAGACAGAGTCAGAGGTAAAAATACTCGACAGGGCTCATCTGCCTTAAAAAAAGAGCTTCGTTTACAAAAAAGGCCAAGGTGCTTTTTCTAATCAACTCTGTACAAACTGCTTTAAAACCCGCCCCCCCACCGCGCTGTGCACATGCTGCCCCGCAAGGCACCTCGTGCCCCCAGCCGCCGCCGCTGATGCCGATCCCTCCAGTAGCTCTGAGGACCAGGGGGCTGGAGCTCTGTGTTGGGAAACAGCCCTCCTGCTGGCGCCAGGTGCGCACTGATGCTGGTCCTGAGCTCTGGCAAGTTCCCATTGGATCCGGAGCTCAGTCCGGGCCCTGCCTTTCTTGCTCAGCAAGGGGTCAGAGAAAGGGCTCTGTTCCCTGGAGAGGGGGAAGCACCAAGAGGCCAGCTCCAGGGGAAGGATCACATGCCCAGCAAGGGAGATGTGGCTTCTGGCCCACGCTTGAGCAGCTAGCAAGGAGAAACTGTTACTCCAGCTGGGGCTGCTCCCCACCTCTTCCCTTATTTGCTATAGCAGGGCACGGACAAGCCCCCTGGATGTGGTGCTCACAGCAGCTCCTGCCCCTCGCTCCAATCTGAGTTCATGAGGCCAGCAGCCTCTGGGCACAGAAGCTGTGAGCTTCACATGTATGGGGGGGCACCCCACCCCCTGCCTTTGCCATGGAGGCAGCCAGGCCCAGCACTGAGGCCACCCCCCTGGGTCCAGTGCAGATATACAGGGAGGGACCGATCCTGCCAGAGGAAGGCGGAGGCTGGGTAGGAGCCCTAGGGGCCCAGCTGCTGGTGCCGGCAGCGGGATCCGTTCCTTGCTGGGTCCTTGGCAGTTCCTGCCTGTCACTGCAGAGCGATTGCTGCGGCTGGGGGGAACCCAGTGAAAGGCCCTCGGGACGAGGGGGGCAGATGCTGGGAAAGGCAACAGGAGAGGAGCCCTGCTGCCAGCATCAGAGCCTGATCCACGCCGAGGGCAAGGAGCTGCAACCAGGGTGGGAGCTGGGCAGGCCCCAGCCCCTCTGGGCCCCACAGTCAGTTCGGAGCTGGGCGGCAAGGGGCAGGGAGGAGGGCTCCGGTGAGGCTGGGCATTGGCTCCCTGCCCCGGGGCAGCCTCACAGGCGCAGGTGTGGCACAGCTTTGGTGACATCCCGGAAGAAGGGGTGGCCCAGTGCTGACTTGGCCGAGATGCGCTTGTTGGGGTCGTAGTGCAGCATTTGCTGGGGAAGAGACAGGGGGGAGGGGGGTTAGGCCAGGCAACCGAGGGAGCCCAGCCGGGTCGCACCCTCCTTCTCCACCACCCCAAAATGCTAAGAGCCAGAGCTGGCATGTGAGCTCCCCCAGCCCCGGTTTCTCCTGCTGTTCCTCCTGCCTGTTTGCTCCCAGCACAGAGGGGACTAGAGAGTTAGTTTCCTTCTGGGCAAGCCTGGCACCAACTCTGACCCTGCTCTCCCAGAGCCTCGAACCTTGGGCCCAGTAGCGGACTACTCACAGCCAAGAGCTTCCTGCCCTCCTCGTCCAGCGGGGGCACCACCTTGCTGAAGTCCTGCCGGGCCCACTTGGGGAAGCTGGGCTTGTAGTCGGGCATGGAGGTAACTCCAGGCCACACAGCCTCATCCGGGGTGCCCAGCGTGCGGAAGATGCGGAACAGTTGGTCGATCTCGGAGTCACCAGGGAACAGGGCTGGGAGGGGGATCTGGGAGGGGCAGAAGAAAACCATGGGTGGCACCTGGGGGCCAGGTAGGAGGTCTAGGTGCTTGATGACCCACTTAGACTCAATGCCTTCCCTGGAGGAAATCTGCTGAGCACCGGACACTGGGCTCTGCACAGGGGTTAGGGTGGCAGGCTCGTGGGGGGCTGAACTGGGACTGGCCGGGTGGGGGCCTGGCTGCTGATAACACCAGGTCCCGGAAGGGCTGTGCCCAGATGGAGCTGAATCCCATGGGAAGCATCTCCCCCCCCGTGCAATGTGACATGGACCCCATTCCATGTGACCCTCTCTGCCAGCACACCCCCTGCCCTGGGGAGGAGGAAATACCAGGCTGGGCGCTGCGGCCTGCACCCCACCCCAGTCCACAAGGTCCCTTTCTTCCCTGGGCCCCGCTGGGCGTCAGCAGCCCTTTGCGTGGCCGGTTGTGACGTCTCTGCTGGCCCAGCACAGCCCCGGGGCCTAGCTCTGCAGCTCCAGCTGTGGGGGGAGGGAAGGGGGGCATGGGGGCCGCGCCAGGGACTTGGCTCCAAGCCAGCTTGCACTGGGAGCTGCCCTGCCCATGTCAATGCTCATCCTCCCTCCCGCCATTCTTGCCTGCCACGGAGTGGGACCCCCGCACCCCCCGCAACGGCCACGCACCATCTCAGCAAAGATGCAGCCCAAGCTCCAGATGTCCACAGCCGTCGAGTAGTACTTGCAGCCCAACAGGATTTCAGGGGCCCGGTACCAGAGAGTCACCACCTGGGAGGGACGGGGAGGGGCAAGACAGGGGCATTGTCATGCCCAGCAGAGGGGCTAATGCCCCAAACATGTGAGAAGTCCCCCTCCCCACCCCCATAGGAGCAACACATGTCACCTGTCCCCAGTGGACAGAAGGGAAACTGAGGCACATGTGGGACGGCGTGCTTTGAGCAGATAGTGGGTTTCTGGGGTAGCTGTAAAGAGAATCCAGGAGTCTGGCCATGTGACCTAGCATGTCACCCCCTCCAGCTAGAGCCTCAACTAGTGGGGACGAGCACAGGGGAGGCCACTGTGTTTGGCCCAGGCCGGAGCTCCCTGCCAAGGCCCATGTGGGAGAGCCCCTGCAGACCCCAGAGCGCTGCTGGGTGGGCAGGTCCCCTCACCTCATGGGTGTAGGTGCGGACAGGCACGCCAAATGCCCGCGCCAGCCCAAAGTCGGCCAACTTGATGGCGCCGTCAGCATTGATGAGCAGGTTCTGGGGCTTGAGGTCGCGGTGCAGCACGCGGTGGGAGTGGCAGAAGGCCAGGCCCTGCAGCAGCTGGAACAGGTAGCTCTGCGGGGAAGGAGGCGAGGCTGGTTACGGGCATGGGGACCGGGCACAGGGCTGCAACTGGCCTGGGCAGGTGCAGTACCTTGATGAGGGGCAGTGCCATGCCGCTGAGGGAGGCCGAGTCCATGAACTTCTTCAGGTCCTGGTGGAGGAACTCGAAGACCAGGTAGAGCTTGTTCTCCGTGTGGATCACGTCCAGCAGCCTGGGCCGGGGGGGAAGAGGGGTGAGACGCCTGCACAGAGCTTGCTCCCAGGGCCTGCAGTGCGCCCCCCCCCCCACCCCGTCCCCACTTACTTGACGATGTTGGGGTGGTTCAGCTCCTTGAGCAGCGAGATCTCCCGGATGGCTGTGCTGGGGACGCCCTCCGTCTCCCTGCGAGGGGGGAGCAGGACCCCGGGGCACGTGAGTCTCCTCGGCCCCCCGACCCGGCTGAGCCCCTCACATGCCGTGTGGGAACGAAGCCACCAGGCGAGCAGAGGGGCCATGATGGACGGGGGCTTCTTGCGCCCTGCGCCCGCAGACTGCACCAGCCCCAGCTCTGGGGAGCCCGGGGGGGGGGGGGCCGCCCCTCCCAGCCACCAGGCCCACCCCCTGGCCTCAAGGGGGCAGCCCCGCACCAGAGACGCCCCTGGGCGCGCAGG
>NW_005842812.1:350010-354466 GCF_000455745.1 Alligator sinensis | reverse complement strand
CTGGCGCTCCTCTCGCCCCGCCCACTCCGCCGCGCAGTTGGCTGGCGCGGCCGGTGATGCTAGGAGCGACGCGGGAGAGTCCTTAAAGGGCCAGGCGCTCCCGGATGAGTCCGGCTCCCGGTGTTTGCTTCCCGGATCTCCCGGGGCGGTCAGCCCCCCCCGCCGTCTTCTGGGGTGTATTGTGGGCAGGGGTCTCCCCGACACCCTTACAGAGCCTGGAGCTGGGTCTGGGGCTCAGACCACCAGTGCCCCGGGCTAGGCCAGGCCAACAGACCCATTGCAAGTTGGAAAGACTGAGGCCACCGTCACAGGACGAGTCCCAGGCCTCTGCTCCAGCCATTAGGCCCTGCTGCCCTGGCAGAGGGAGACCCCGGGGGTCCGGCCCACAAAGCCGAGGCCCCTTCTCCATCTGGCCCCTCTTGGGATTGCGTGTGCGGACAAGCTGGATGTGCAGCATGGGGGGCAAGGGAGCACGCAAAGCGCCTGGGCCGGGACCTGGCCGAGGCTTTGCTCCAGTTGGGGTCGGGCATTGCGGAGCAGCCCCCTGCCTGGCCCCTGCCCTTCCAGGGACCCACCCCATCAAGCATCCGGGGTTAGGAGTGAGGCCCCCGACCCCATCCCAGCACGGGGCCAAGGGTGTCAGGCACCCGCTGGGGCCAAGAGCTCAGGTGGGCCCAGAATGGGGCTGGGGCCTTTACGCCAGAGCTGGAATTGGGATGTGCTGTCAGTGTGCGTGTGTGTTAGGGTGTCTGCACGTGTGTCTGCGTGTGGGCACGTGTGTGTGGGTGCGTGTGTGTATGTGCGCGTGCAAACATGCAGGGGCCTGGCAGAGGTGGCAAAGCAGCTGCCAACCGGCTGCCACTTCCTGCCAACACCTGGGCTGGTGTCGTCCCTGCAATGAGGTGTCTGTGCCTGGTGCCAGCTCCGCACCCAGAATCCCTCCCGCCCAAGCAGCAGTGTTACTCCCCCACCTCCCCCCAGTCAGGTCCAGTCCAGTCCAGTCCAGTCCAGTCCCTCTGACCCAGGTCCCCGGGGATGTAACCAGTCCCATCCCTTTCACTCCAGGCTCAGATCAGTCTTAGGCTCCCTGGGCCGAGGCAGGTCCTCTGGTCGGGGAACCCCCACCTCAGCCCAGGTGCAGCCCATGACCCCATGCCAGAGCAGCCACAGCCCAGCCACGCAGCGGGGGGCACCTGGGCCCGGGACCCAGGATGGAGGTGTGCGCTGAAGATACAGTCATGGGTCTGAGCTGGCCACGGCTGCAACTCCCACGGCTCCTGGAGCAGCCATTGCCCGGGTCCCCGTGTCTCCAACTGAGGAGCTGAGCAGGGACAGGGCAGTGGGCACCTCTGTCCTTCATGGCCTGGATCAGGGAGGCGGCTGCTGGGGGCAAAGGCTCAAGTGTCAGCTGGTGCCTGGGTGCCCCTGAGGCTGTCACTCCTGCTCACGAGGAGAGGAAGCGCCATGCCCCCCCCCCCCAATTCCTGCTTCTGCGTAGAAGGGAAAACCCCCATCGTCCTAGCAACCCAAACTTGTGACTCGACCTCACCCCCCCATTTGGGGGCATCTGGAAGGTGATGCCCATGGAGGGGCGGGGCTATGCAAATCAGGGCCCCTTCTTAGCTGGGGAGACCGGCAGGCTTTGCCTCTGCAAAGAGGGTCTCCTGTGGGTGCGAGGGTCTGGCCGGGATGTGGACGAGCGGGTGCTTCCTGGCAGTCTGGGCCCTCCTGGGGGCGGCCACAGCTCAGCGTGGTGAGTGGGATCCAAGCCCAGGGGCTCCCTGGGGAGCTGGGGGTGGGGGGTTCTGTCTCGCCCGTTGTGGGGTCTGGCCCCTCTGCACCTCGCTCTGGACCCATGGGCACCAGGGCTGCGATGGGGAAAGGCCCACTCTTGTGCCCTGCCCAGGCTCCGCATGTGCATGCGTGTGCTGGGGGGGGTCTCTGCAGGGTCTGCAATGGGGCAGGGAGCTGGTGTCAGGGCTGCACAGGCTGGAGGGAGAGACAGACCTGGGGGTGCCCAGGATGGTGCCGCCTCCCAGTGCTCCCCACAAGGGATAGACCCAGCCTCAGCCCCCTTGGGACTTGGACAGACGGATTAATAGGGTGCCCCCCAAAGCTGAGCCACGTGGGCGCCAGATTCCAGACTCCGCTAATCCCTGCAGGGGCCCAGCGCCAGGACCGAGTGGGTGACACAGGGGGAGGGCGGGCAGCATGCACGCCTGTGCGTGTCCCTGCTAAGAGCTCGGGGTGGCCCTGCTCCCAGGGGCTGATGCCCACGGGGGGAGGAGGGAGGGGAGCTGGCCACCCTGGCAGTGCTGCAGCCCCTGCCCCAGGCCAAGCTGCCCTTGGGGGACTTCTCTCCTCCAGGTTCCCCCTGGACCCCCCAGGCACCCCCCCGACTGCCCCCCAGTTCTCACCTGTGTTGGGGGGGGGGGCGCAGCTGGGCCCCGCGCCTGGCAGGGGTACAGCCAGGGACTTGCCCCCTTTCCTAGAACCCCCAGTGCCTTGGCTGCCGGACCCCGACGTAGACGGGGAAACTGAGGCACAACAGGACTATGTGGGGGCGGTCACCTGGGGGTCAGCGGTGAGGGAGGCTGACGGGAGAACCCAGGTATCCCTGCTTCCAGCCCCCTCCGGATAATGGGCCAGGGCCCATTCCCCACGCGCCGCACTGCACACAGACCTCCAGAGGGGGGCGGCCTTCTCCCCCGCCCCCCCGCCCCCCAATCGTGGTCTGGGGTAGGAGTCGGCACCGGCTCAGCTGAGAGTCACATGAAAGGGCTTGGGCAGGATCTGGAGCCATGTGACGGGGCTTTGCCTGGCGCCCCCCTCCTCCCCCATCACATGCTCCCCAACGTGCGGGGCTGGGCCCAGGGCCATGGGAGGGACATGATGGGGCGGTGGGGGGATGTGATGCTAATGCTAATGCCTCGGCAGCACCCCCAGCTCCAGCCTCCAGGGGTGGGGGCCTGGCCTCACATGGCAGCCAGGCCCATGGCTGGGGACAGCAGCCCCAACCCCGCTTGCCCCGTGGGTTTCTACCCACTTGACTCCCATGAATGAAGAACCCAGGCATCCTGGCTCCATGCTCCTGCCTCTGGGGGTCAGAGCTGCCTCTGGTGCTGGGGGGGGCTTCTCCCCCTGCCCCTGCCTGCTGCCCCCACCCACTCAGCTGCCCCCCACCCACTCTGCGTCTCTCCAGGGCCTGGCGGTAGGAACCGAGGCAGCGACCGGGGCGGCCGCCAGCCCCTGGGCTACAGGTCCTGGAACAGCCAGCTCTACCCCCACGGGCCGAGGGGGGACACCCAGCAGCGGGACTGCTGGAGAGGTGAGTCCTGGGGTGGGACCTGCCAAGCCCGACCTGGGCTGAGCCCCAGCGGCAAGGATGGAGGGGTGGGGGAACCAGGGCGGGGGCAGCTGCAGGTTGGTAATGGGGAGCCCTGGGGGAGCCGGGGCTGTGGGTCATGGGCTGGGGGTGGAGGGTGCAGCAGCATGGAGCTGGCCTGGGGTGGGGGTAATGGGAGGGGGCAACCTCCCACGTGCCCCCCGGGCCTGACCCTCTGCCCGCAGGCGGTGACGTGACCTTTGAGGTCACCAACGATGCCCCCACCATGACGGGCGCCAAGCCAACATTTGCCATCGCCCTGCGCTTCCCCAGCAACCAGACGGTGCTACCCGATGGCCGTGTCGTGTGGAGCCGCAACTGCACTGTCAATGGTGAGGGAGGGCCCCTGCCTGGCACCCGTCCCGGACCAGCTGCTGCATGGTGCCTGGTTCCAGGGAATGGGTAGGTCCCCCCCACTGTGCGGCACTAACCCCCCCTCGCTCTGGCAGGGACCTGGGTGCGCCAGGGTGACGCCGTGTTCCCGGAGATGCTGCCTGAGGGCACGGCTGGCACCTTCCCCGACGGGCAGCCCTTTCCCCGCAGCGCCTGGGGCGGCCGCAGCAAGTTCGTCTATGTCTGGTGGACCTGGGGTGAGTCCCCTGGGCACTCCTGGCCTCACAGGGCCGCCAGCTGCCCCCTTGGCCCAAGCCTCACCAGGTTCAGACCCAGCTGTGGTCCCACCTGCACTCTGGAGGAGGACAGGACTGGGGAGGCTAAAGTGCAGGGAAAGTACCTCTGGAAGAGCTGGGAGAGAACTCAGGTGTCCGGGCTGCCTGCTGGCCCCTGTTCTGCTCCTGGCAGTGGGGAGAGAACCAGGCTCCCAGCCCCTCTGCTCTTATGCTCTAGACCCCACTCCCCTCCCGGCGCTGGGAAAGAACCCAGCCCCCCTGCTCTCACCCACCAGCCCCCACCGTCCTCCCAGAGCTGGGAGAGGACCCAGCCATCTGGGCTCCCTAATCCACACCCCTCCTGCACTGGGAGAAAACCCAGGTGCCCAGGCTCCCAGGCCCTGCTCTGACCGCTAGACTGCACTGCTCTGAGAGCTGGGACTGATGCGTGTCCCTGCAGGGC
>NW_005842812.1:342289-349723 GCF_000455745.1 Alligator sinensis | reverse complement strand
CTCAGTGGACGTGGCACGGGTGGAGACGGTGGCCGTGGCGGGTGCAGAGCCGGGGGTGGCCGAGCGCTTCGTGAGGAACCGGGCCGTGTCCTTCACGGTCCGGCTGCATGACCCCAGTGGGTACCTGACGGGCGCCGATGTCGCCTGCTCCTGGGACTTCGGGGATGGCAGTGGTACCCTCATCTCCCGTGCTGCCCAGGTCACCCATACCTACCTGGCCACCGGCTCCTTCACTCCCCGTGTCGTGCTGCAGGCCGCCATCCCCCTGGGCCGCGGGGGCACCTCCCCGGCCCCAGCCACAGCCACGGGCCCCCCGGTGCAGCCCACCAGGGCCACAGCAGCAGCCACAATAGCAACCGGTGGGAGCCCCGGGCAGGCCACGGTGCAGCCACCAAGCAGCGGTAAGTCCAGGGGGGCATCCCCAGGGAGGAGGTACAGAGCCCTGGCGCCAGCCCAGCCTCACTCTAGCTTTGCCTCTCTCTGCCCCCAGCACCCACGGCTGAGGCCACAGGGTCCCCAGCATCCGGGGCCACAGGGTCCCCGGCCACCCCATCCCCAGCATCTGACAACCCGGCCACGGCGTCCCCAGCATCTGATGACCCGGCCACGGCAGCCCCAGCATCTGGCGACCCGGCCACAGCGGCCCCAGCATCTGGTGACCCAGCCACGGTGGCCCCAGCATCCGAGGAGCTGGCCACAGAGCCACTGGCCACGGCAGGGCTGGCTGACCCTGATGCCGGGACCACGCTCCCTGCAGCTGCCACGGCTTCAGGGGTACCCAGCATGGCTGCCGCCCCCGGGCCGGACCTGGCCGTGGCATCCGTGGACCCCCTGCTCCCAGCTTCCACCTCCCCTGCTGCAGACCTGCCTCCCACCACAGGCTCTGCTGGGCCCAGCCTCCCTGCCAGCGTGGCCAGCACCAGCTCCGGGACAGCAGGTAGGTGGCAGGTGAGGGTGGGAGCTCCCCTGGGGCCCCAAATGCATCCACGTCAGCTCCAAGCTCCATCCCCCAGGAGCTCTGCTGCCCTGAGGTCCCCCTGCCCTGTGGGGGCTGGCGGGTCTCCCCTTCTCTCTCTACTTGCTCCACAGAGGTGACCGCCAGCACTGCAGTCCCCAGTGCCGCTCCTGCCCTGGTGCTAGCCAAGAGGCAGGCACCGCCCAATGGCTGCGTCCTCTACCGCTACGGCACCTTCTCCACCCAGCTCGACATTGTCCGTGAGTCCCAGCACCGCAGGGAGGGCGTGGGGGGCAACGGGGGCACCCCATCCCCTTCTGCTGGGACACTCCTACACCCCACTGCCTGCTTTCCCTGGGGTGCCGTGGTAGTCGGGATTGGGGGTGGGGGTGTCCCCCGTAGGGGCTGACCCCATTCCCTTGCAGAGGGCATTGAGAGCGTGGAGATTGTCCAGGTGGTGCCGGCGGCCGGCGAGAGTGCAGTGGAGCTCACTGTGACATGCCAGGGCAGGTAGGGCCGGGGCCAGGGCTGGGGGGTAACCCCACACCCTCCCCTGATGCCCCCCTGAGCTTCCCCTGTGCCTGCAGCCTGCCCGATGAGGTGTGTACAGTGGTGATGGACGCGGCATGCCTGGCGCCACAGCAGACCGTGTGCAGCCCGGTGCCAGCTGCCCCCGCCTGCCAGCTGGTGCTGCACCAGGCCTTCAACCAGTCCGGCCAGTACTGTCTCAACGTCTCGCTCGCCAACCCCAGCGGCCTGGCCATGGCCAGCACCCGCGTCACCGTCGGAGGTGCAGACGCTGCCGGGACCCGGGTCACACTGCTCGTGGGGCTGGTGCTGGTGGCCGTGGCCCTGGGCGTTGTGGGCCTCGCCTACAGGTGAGTCTAATCCTCCCTGCCCCCTCCTCTCCCAGCCATGGCTGGGGGATGCTAACACAGCCTCCTTCTGCCCCAGACGCAACGTGCGGTTCGACCCTGGTGCCCAGCTGCGCCTGCCTGACCGTGCTGCCCTGCGCCTGCTGCTGCGCCGGGCCCTGGGCACTGGTCCCCACAGTGAGAGCAGTCCTCTGCTCAGCGGCAATGTTGTCTAGAGCCAGCGGCAGCCCCGGGACCTGCTGCCAGGTGGGGGGGGACGGGACCCCCCCCCAGGATGCCTGGCACCAGGTCTCCCATTGCCACTCTTCCTCTGTGTCCCCCCCAACACCCCCTTGGTCCCAGCTATTAAATGCTCAGACTCCACCTGCCTCCGCTTGACTCTGTCTGGGGTGGGGGAAAGATGGGGTCAGGGAGGCCCTTGCCCTGCCCACACCCTCCTGGAACACCCATGTGTGGGCTCCCATAGGGGAGGGGGTTACCTGCCAAGTGAAGAGCGAACCCAGGTGTCTGGGCACCCTGTGTGCACATGATCCTGGCGGCCAGTCCTGCACTCCCCTCCCAGAGCCGAGCCTGGAACCCAGGCATCTGGCCCAAGCCCAGGGGGCCCCCGCCCCTACCCTGTCTACCCCCCATGAAGCCAGAGACCACGGGAACCAAACCAATGCAACCTTTATTACTGGATGAGGCACTTGGAGGACGGGGGGAGGTGCAATAAATAGGGCGATGCTGGGTGGGGGGGGGGCCCTGGGAGCCAGCAGCCGGGGCAGGGAGCTGGGTCGGGTGGGGGGGATCGGGGGGCCCTGCCCCACACCCCCATCCCAGGGGCATCACAGGCCAGGATGCCCTCTTCCCCAGCCCGGGGATCGATGCCACCATGAGATTGTGGATCCAGCAAGCAGGGGAGGCCCAGTGGGCAGGAGACGTGTCAGGTGTCCCCCCTCGAGGCTGATATGAGCAGCTGGGCTGGGCCCGAGTGCAGGAGACCCCCAGGCAACGTAGCAGATGGAAGCGGGGTCCCCGGGGTGCCGAGCTGCAAGGGGGGTCCCCTCAGGGCTCAGGGGGGCCCTTCTTGAGGCCGAAGAAGCTGGAGGAGCGCAGCGGGGGGGCCATGAGCATCGGCGTCTGGTTCTTGTGCGTGATCCGGATCTGCAAGGGCCATGAGCCATGTTGGCAGTGGACCTGGGGGGAGGGCATGACCCATGGCCCTGCCCGGGAGGGAGATGCACCCCCCACAAGGGGGCACCTACCGTGCAGGGCGGCTGCATCCAGGGCTCCCCGTCGATCTGCATGGGCAGCGGCTTCAACGTCCTGCGGAGATGCCAGGTCAAGTAGTGGCAGCAACCCTTCCCCCCGCCCCCGTGCCAGGCCCAGCCTTGCCCCACTCCCCGGCTCACCTCAGCGTGATCTCGGAGCACTTGGCCAGGCGGGCGCCGGCACTCTTCAGACCCGTGTAGATCTGCCCCATCTCCAAGGCGCCCTCCAGCCCTACCACCTCCAGCCGCTTGTCGCTCAGGTCTGTGAGGCAGGGAGGGGGTGCTCGGTGCTGTGCAGAATGCGGCTGGGGGGAGGCATCACCCACTGCCTTGGGCCAGGCCCCCCCAACCTGCCCCCTGCCAACTACACTGGCCCCCACAACAGGCTGCTGCACCCATACAGTCCCACCCACTCAGGCCCCGCCCCCTACCAGAAGCTCCACCCTGCAGCCACTCTCATCCAAGCCCCGCCTCTAGAGGTCCCACCCATCTCCAGGCCCCACCCTCTGCCAGCAGCCGCACCCTGCAGTCATGCCCATCCAGGCCCCACCCCTGCTAGAGGCCCCGCCCTTCGACCTCGCCCACCTCCAAGCCCTGCCTGTCAGGGGCCCCGCCCCCTGCCCCGCCCCACCTTGCACACAGGTCTTGAGGGCCTCGGGGTCGGTGACGGCCTGGGGCTGTGCCGCGCTGGGCGGGTGCCGCGCTTCACCCAGCGGCTTCTTGGTCTCACCCCAGAGGTTGGAGCCGCCGTGCATGCTGGGAATGTTGAGCACGGCGATCCCCGACAGCGCGCTGCTCAGCTCCAGGGGGGTCCCGCAGCACTGAGGGGGGAGGGGGGCGGCATGAGCGGGGGGGCAGGGACGGATCCCCCCAACCCCGGGGCCAGCTCGTCTGGGGCAGCTCCCAGATGGTCCTGCCCTGTCAGAGGGGCGGGGGCCAGGTGCAGGGTGCCCTCACCTCGATGCTCAGACACTCCTTCAGCTTCTTGCAGGTGGCAAAGATGGTCTCGGACGTGGCGAACTCAAAGTACCAGAGTTTGTTCTTCATCCTGCCAGGAGTGGGGGGTTAAATCTGGAGGGGGAGGCAGGAGTCCCAGCTGCTTCCCCACCCCCCATGCCCACCTGCTGTTGAACTTCTCGGGGTACTTCTCCCGCATGACGTGGAAGCGGTGGGCGATGGAGGCGTCCTGGGGACAAGGCAGTGTCAGGGCTGGGGGGGCTGGGACCGGCCCAAGGCCCCCCCCTCCGCCCCCACTTCCCCATACCACGCCAATGGAGAAGTAGTTGTTGATGATCTCGTAGGGCACCGGGTCGCCCTTCTCAGCCGGGTTGTCAGGCGTCACCTGCACCAGCCAGCGGTCCATCTGCACCACGCTGCTGCTCTCCACATCCCGCAGCACTCGCAGCAGACTCTCCCCGTCGTACCCTGGGGGGGCAGTGGGATCTCGGGGCCCTGCCAGGCTGCCTCAGCCCGGGGGGCCTAGGGGTCCAGCGGGGTCAGCCGCAGGCTTTGACCCCAGGGGCCGTGGAGAGGAAACAGAGCCTGCTGGACTTGCACATGCATGTGCAATGCAGAGGGTCTGGAGCACACTGGGCTGCTGGGCTGGGGCACAGCCCAGCTCCGAGGGCCCCACGGGACTGGGGTCACTCACCTCCTCCCCAGCGCAGGCACCGTGCCAGGTCATTGCCAGTGCCCAGCGGAAGCACAGCCACGGGCGGCCGGCGCGGCAGGTTGGCCTTGTCTGCAAAGCGGGGAGTCATTTGGGGGGGGGGGGTTTCAGTGCAAGCAGGGCCAGGGCTCTATCCCGTCCCTGCCCTGCTCCCAGGCTGGCCAGGCTCACTGCAGTGCGCAACGCTACCCACTGCCACCAGGGGGCAGCACGGACTCGGTAAAGGCCTGGGACTGGGCCCAGGGACAGGGAACTGGGGCATCCCAGACACATGGATGCACACTCACGGAACCCATGAGTCCGGGACATACATGCCTGCACACACATGTGCAGAGTCACCATGGAACCCAGGTGTCCAGAACACATGGACACCAGCCCCACTGGAACCCAGGTGTCCGGGATGCACGCATGCAGACACACACGGGCCCTGTCCCACTCCTCCTACCCCCCACAGCCCCCGGCATGTGCTCCAGGGGCTGTCACCCTCCCATGACAACCTGGCAGCCTCCCACTCCCACCACTGCATGCCCACCGATGGCATCCAGGATCCAGCCCACGGTGCCATCGCCGCCACACACCAGGATCCGGAAATCAGGCACATCCCGGAAGAAATTCAGCCTGCAGCAAGCGGGTGCCGGTCAGGGCCAGGGTGGGGCCTGCAGGAGCTGGGGGCTACCCCCCAGTCTGTCTGATGCCCTTCACTCCCGACCCACAGCCCCGTCCCCCCAGCCTTACCAGTGCTCCTCACCCTGGACCCGCAGCCCCCATCTATCCCGGTGCCAGGCCCCCAGCTCCCTTCTGCCCCTTGTGCTGTGCCTGGAGGGCTGCACTCACCCGGGGGCTGGGCCGCCCTTCAGGAGGTTGTAGACCTGCCGCGGGTTGAGCAGATACTGGAACTTGCGCAGCACCCTGGGACAGGAGACAGGGGCACGTCAAGTGGGTGGGGAGTGTCAAGGGGCAAGTGTCCTGGTTTCCAACACTCCCCCATTCTCCCCCTCCCATGGACCCACCACCCAGGACTCCCAGCCAGGAACCCAGGAGTCCAGGGCCCCGCAGCCCCCTGCCCCTCACCTCTCGCCTTGTTTCCCACCACTCTTGGGGTTGACGAAGACCAGGAGTGGGTGGGTGTCGGGCACTGGCACGTCCTGTACGGCGGGGAGGGGAGTCACGAGGGGGCACCCACACCCCTACCCCGCTCAGTGCCATGGACCCACCTGTGTGCACATGTATGTGCAAAGGATGAGCATGCACGTGCAAGTGCATGCTTTCCCATGGGCCAGGCCTGACATCAGATGGAGCTGCCACCACCCCCACCCCATGTCCACACTCCCTGGAGTCACCAAGGCACCCGCAGACGCTGGCTCTGCCCCCTGACACACTCACCCGCAGCGCCTGTCCCTCAGGAGGGGTGATGGGGGGTGCCCCCTCCTCCATGGGCGTCCCCCCGCCACTCTTCTGGCTATTCTGTCGCTCCTGCAGAGACAGAGCCCCGGTCACTCATGTATGCGGGCACATCTGGGGGCTGGATCCCAGAAGATCCCGGGGCAAGTTCCACGGCCAGCTTGGGGTTCCTACCCCCTGCATCCCTGGGATGTGCCCGGTCTGTGGAGCCCCCCTGCCCTGCCCTGCCCAGGGCAGTGTGCCTGCACTCACCAGGACGCCAGGGTAGATGGCTGCTGGGGGCAGCACATGATCACGCAGGGCCCCGCAATCGCAGGCCTGGGGCAAGTTGGACGCGCACTCTTCATGCACCTGCGGAGGCAATGTGTTCAGAACTGCCCTTGCCCCCCGCCCCCTGGCCCAGCCCAGCCCAGCCCAGCCCAGCCCCCACACCTTGAGGTGGCAGCAGACGCAGTGCAGCCCTGTCAGGCTCTGGAAACTCTTGATCTTCTTTTGGCACCGGTCGCACTTGCTGGCCTCACAGCCGCCCTTCACCCATACGTGTAGCTGCACCTGGGGGTGTAAGCCAGATGCCTGGGTTCACCCCCCAACTCTGGGAGAGGGGGCTGGGCTCGGGCAGGGTAGAGCAGGGGGGCTGGGAGCCTGGACGCTTGGGTTCCCTCCCAGTCCCCTGCCCTGTGCTGGAGGGGCCGCCCGGACTCACGCTGGCCTCGCGGCGGGACTTGGCGTAGGTGCTGATGCAGTTGGGCGGGGCGCGGCGGGCGCAGCGCTCGTGCACTGTGTACTTGCAGACTGCAGGCAGTAGGGGGCGACACGCATGTCATGGGAGGGCAGGGCTTTGGCACCCTCCAGCCCCACCCTCCGCTCTGACCTTGGTCAGGCGACGTGGTGCCACCTGCCACTGGCTGGGGGGCCGATCCCCCCCCATTGGAGCTGTGCGGCAGGGGCTCCCCTCCCTGCCATGCCACACTGCGGACTCACAGGTGCAGCAGAGCCCCTGCTTCCGCAGCCCGAGTAGCAGTGCCTCGCACACGTTGCAGTAGACCGGCCGGTTGAAGTGCTTTAGGCGCCACATGTGCTGCCCATTATCCTTCCTGTTCTGGGGAAGGCAAGGGGCAGGGGTGAGGGGGTGCCAGGGGAGGGGGGACAGAACAGAGGGGAGCCCTGCCTGCTGTGCACCCCATCTCCTAATTTCTGCAGGGATCGAAGCCCCTGGAGCCTGAGGGGGGCTGCTTGGCCGTGCTCCCCCCCCAGGGTCATGCCACCCCCCCCCCCACATGG
>NW_005842812.1:337358-342202 GCF_000455745.1 Alligator sinensis | reverse complement strand
CGCCCCCCCCGCGCCCCGCCCCCCCCCCCCCCCCCCCCCCCGCCACTCCCTTGTCGCCCACCCAGGGCTCACCGGCTTCAGTTCCGTGACGTCCCAGTCCAGGTACTCAGCTACGCGCATCATCTGGGTGATGATCCGGTCAACCTCCTGAGGGGGCCTGTGGTCAGCACTGGCTGGGACCCTCTCCCCACTAAAGTGGGATTGGGAGTCAGCGGTGAGAGGTCAGGGGTCAAGGCCTGCCCCCACTACTCACCGAGCTGTCCAGCAGGCCGTTCCCGTCCTTGTCATACAGCTTAAAGGTAACTGGGGGAGGGGGGAAAGAGCCCAGTGAGCCTCTGTGGGGGGCTCCCCCCAGCTCCCTGCCCCTGGGGGTCCCCCAGGCGCAGAGGACCCTCCCCACCGCCCCCACTCACACTCCAGCTTGTCCTCGGGCCGGCCGCCCTCCAGCAGCGAGAAGTAGCAGGAGACGTCATTGACACAGACCAGGCCAGTGGCTGCAGGACGGAGGTGGTGCTGAGCCCACCCGGCCAGCGCCCCCTGCCCAGCCCTACTGCGTGTCTGAGCCCCCACCAGGTCAGGGAGAGTTCCCCACAGCCCACGCCTCACCCGTGGGGTCTGCGGCGCCGCCCGTGGTCTGGAAGGACATGAAGAGGCGGCGGCAGAGGTCATCCGACAGCACCTCAGTGTCCAGGTAGCTCTGTAGGAAGAGCCTGAAGCCCTCAAAGTCGATGCACTGGGGGGGCAAAGGGAGTCAGGGGTTGCAGCCCCTGGGGCAGGGGATGAGCTGGGGGGGGCGGGAATCGACACTCACATCTCCCTGCAGGTGCTGGGCCACGGTGCCATCGCCATGGAGCTCCCGCAGCACGTCCTGGACCTTCCTGCCGCTGTCTGGGGGGGTGATGGGCTGGGGGGACCCCCCCCAGCGAGACCCAATGCTGACGCCCACCCAGGGATGCCAAGACTGTGCCCCTCGTTCCCCCCCAGGGAACAGCCCTTTGTCAGGGGGGCTCCCTGCCCTGCCCCCACAAACCTGGGGTGAGCCCCCGGGGCCGCGGTACTCACAGTCGATGAACTGCTGGAGCTGGGCAAACTCCTCGGGGCTCAGCGTGGCCCAGTCCCTGCCCTCCGACATGGTGCCTGGGCGCCGGCGGGCCGAGGCTGCAGAAGCAAAGGGGGGCCATGAGAGCAGTGAGGGGGGGCGCCCCCAGCCGTGCCCCCCGGGATCTGCTGAGCCGACACATTCCAGGCTGAGCCGCCAGAGACGGCGCCAGCTGCACCCTCCCCTTGGGACCCCCCCATGAGACCAGCCTGGGCTCAGGAGGGGGGCTCTGCCAGCCAATCAACTCCCTCTGCCCACGGGAGCCATGCCAGCTACCCCTACCCCCCAGCTGGCTCCGTGCCCGGGGGACCCCTGAGTACCACGCGGGCTGGGCCGGCGCCCCCCAGCTATGCCAACGCACGGCTTGCTGCACCGTGAGCCCATGGCTGCTCAGGCAGACACACGGCAGTGGGCACTGGGCAGTGCTGGCGCCGGGGCTCTATCCCCCGCAGGCGGGAGGGGGGTGCGGCTCCAGCACTGTTGACGGGCGATGCGTGCCAATGGGGGGCTGGCGTGTTGTCTGAGTCATGGACACGCGTGTGCATGGGGTGGGGGGAGGGGGTTTTGGCCATGGGCCATGAGGCTCCAGAGCTGCCTGGTGCTTGGGGCCAGATGCCTGGGTTCTACCCCCAGCTCCGGGGCCCAGGGGGTTCCTGAGTCCTTGACCCCTGCCTCAGTTTCCCTGCCAGGACAGCGATGACCCCCCTCCCCGCCGGCACGTGTGGCGGCCACGGGCCTCGGCTCCCCCATTAGCGCATCATTTATTCAGGCTAATGGGGGCCGCGGCGCCCTCGGCGCTAAGTGCTGTGTCCTGGTGGGGGGGAAGAAACGCATCTGCGGTGCTAATGGCACCGACGCCTCCCAGTCCCGCAGCGCATGGCAATGCCTCCACCCTGTGCCCATCACTCCCAACTGGCAGCCCCCTGCCCTCCTTGCCCTGCCGTGCCCCTCATTCTCAACCCCCAGCCCCCTCAGCCCTGCTGGTACTCCTCACTCCCAATCTGCAGCCCCCTGCCCTCCTTGCCCTGCCAGTGCCCCTCATTCTCAACCCGCAGCCCCCTAAACCCCACCCCCACCAGCCCTGCCGGTGCCCTTCACTCCCAACCTGCAGTCCCCTGCCCCACTTGCCCTGCTGGTGCTCCTCAGTCCCAACGCAAAGCCCCCTGTCCTGCCAGTGCCGCAAAACATCAACCTGTAGCCCCCTGCTCCCCCACCCATGCTCCTCACTCCTGGCCCACAGCCCCTTGCCCCCCAGCTCTGCTGTTGCCCCTCACTCCTGACCCACAGCTCCCTGCCCCCCACAGCCCTGCAGGCAGCCCCTTGCTCCCCTGCCATTGGTGACCCTCACTCCTGACCCGCAGTCCCCTTCCTCCTGCCTAGAGGCGTGCACAAGAGGATATGGTGCATCGCACACACACAAGTGAATCATCCTTGCCCAGAGGCCGCACCCCTGCCCTGCCCGGCCCAGACAGCCTCCTCCAACCCCTGCACCACCGCCAGCCCCCGGCACATGCGCCACTCCCACAGGCGCCTGCTGGAGTGCACACGCGTGTGCAGGGCGGGGCCATGCCAGGCCCCTCCGGCTCCACATAGCCCCAGGGCCTCACGTGCGGGCACCACAGGCTCGGCCCCCCCCTCCCCCCCAGCAGGAAGGGGTGGGCGGGCAGCACCCGGGGCTGCTTGAATCACGGCCCAGAGAACAGACGGTGCCGGAGAACAACATGCCGGGCACGGGGGGGGCCTTTGGGGACCCCCCCTGCTTGCTGCCTCCTGCATTGGGCATGGCCCAGCTGCAGCCGTGGGGCGGGGCCTGAACTTTGCCCCCAGCTCTGCATCCGTGCCAGCAGCCAACAGGGTCTAGACTGGGTCGGGCAGGGCCATGGGGATTTGCTTACGCAAATATGGAGGCAAAGTGGAGCACCTGCCAGGCACCCGCGGCAGCTCCCCCCTTCCCAGACACTGCCCTGGACCGCTCTGCCATGGGGAAACTGAGGCACAAAGGCAACCTGCTGAGCACACAGGCCTCCTCCATGGTGCCCCAGGGTCCAGGTTCGCCTCTAGCAGCCTCCTTTGAGCTTGGCCCCCACCCGGCTGTCGAGGCGGGCGCCTGGGTGCCCCTGGGCAGCTCCCTGCGCCCGCCCGGTCCTGCCCCTGCCCTGCGGGGCAAACTCGAGGCACCTCGGGATTCACCCTCCGCTGCCCCGGCCCCTCCAGCAGCTCTGGGGCAGCTCGGCTGTGCCCCCCGGGGCCACCCCCGGGGCTCCTACCGGGCACGGGCCTCCCTGGGTCTGCCTGTGTGTGACTGTGTGAGCGTGTGCACCACACCTGGGTCTGTGTGTGCATGCATGTGTGAGCGTGTGTGGGCCATGCCTGGGTCTGCGAGTGCATGCAAGTGTGAGCGTGTGCATCATGCCTGGGTCTGCCTGTGCATGCACTTGTGAGCATGTGAGCCATGCCTGGGTCTGCACGTGCATGCACTTGCGAGCGTGTGAGCCATGCTTGGGTCTGCGTGTGTGGTGTGTGTGTGTGAGCATGTGCACCACACCTGGTGTGTGCCTGTGCATGCACTTGTCAGCATGTGAGCCATGCCTGGGTCTGTACGTGCATGTCTGTGTGAGTGTGTGAGTGCCATGCCTGGGTCTGTGTGTGCATGCCTGTGTGAGTGTGTGTGAGCCATGCCTGCGTCTGTGTGTGTGAGCATGTACACCACACCTGGGTCTGTGTGTGCATGCAAGTGTGAGTGTGTGCACCACACCTGGATCAGCATGTGGATGCCTGTGTATGCCACTCCTGGGTCTGCGTGTGCATGAAAGTGTGAGCATGTATGAGCCATGCCTGGATCAGCATATGCATGCAAGTGTGAGAGTGTGCACCATGCCTGGGTCTGCATGTGCATGCCTGTGTGAGCGTGTGTGCACCACACATGAATTATAGTGTGTACGTGCCTCTAAGCAAATGTGCACCACACCTGGATCAGCATGTGCATGCATGTGTGAGCATGTGCACCACGCCTGGGTCTGCGTATGTGTGTATGTGTAAGCCTGTGCACACCACATCTGGATTAGCATGCACATGCGTATGTGTGTATGTGTGTGCCACACATGGATTAGCGTGTGCATGCCTGTGTGCGCCATGCCTGGATCAGCGTATGGTGTGAGCATGTGTGCGCCACACCTGGATTAGTGTGTGCGCCACGCCTGGATCCGCGTGTGCACGCCCACGTGAGTGTGCATTCTCCGGCACTGCCTGCTGGCACACCTCGGCAGCTCAGAGTCAGGCTGGCGCAGCTGGGCCCCCGCGCAGGCCCCGGCAGGCCAGGGCGGCTCCGCACGCGGGCGGCAAGAGAGCAGAGCTGGGGGCTGCGAACGCCATGGGCCCTGTGGCGCCTCCTTCCCCCCTGCCCCCATGTGGCCCCCCGTGGCAGGAGGGGCAGTTGTGAGAAGGGGTGGGGGCTCAGGCCCTGCTGGCACCTGGACTGAGACCCGCCAGGTTTGTGCCACCAAAGGGCCAGGCTGTGACCTGTGTCCCCAGCACCAGGGCCACGGCATAGGTCCATCTCTCCCATGCCCAGGTGGTGGCAGGGAGGTCAGACCGGGTCCCGGAGGCCGTGGTACCCCCTCCCATGGCAGGGCCCGGGGGCGGCCTTGGCGCCCGGAATTTCCCTGGCTGCAGCTGCGCGGGGCTGCGTGGGCGAGAGGTGCGAGCGCCGCCTCGTCTCATCTCCGCAGCAGCTAACGAACGACGC
>NW_005842812.1:334200-337348 GCF_000455745.1 Alligator sinensis | reverse complement strand
CCTCCCCCTCCCCCTCCCCGCCGGGCACACTGCCCCTGGAGGTGCCCGCGGAGCCGGAAGCCACAGAGCAACAAAGGCTGCTGCAGAGCCGAGGCCCCAGCTCCCGGGGCACCAGGCACCGTGTGGGCGTCTGCCGCGGGGCTGCACAGCTCTGCGTGTGTGCATGCTAGTGTGTGCGTGCAGGTATGTGTGAGCGCGTGCCTGTACACGTGAGCGTCTGCACCTGTGTATATGTGACTGCATGTGTGCATGTACATGTGAGCATGTGTTGGTGTGTGGGCATGTGCACGTACGGGTGTTGTGCATGTGTGTACATGTAAGTGCATGTGTGCGAGTTCGTGTGAGCTTGTGCATGTGAGTGTGCATATATTTGTACATGTCAGTGTAGTGTGTGTGCATGTACGAATGTGCGTGGAAGTATACACACATGTACATGCATGTGTACCTGTGAGTGTATGTGTGCACATGTGCATGCATCTGTACATGTGCGCATGCATATACATGTATGCGTGCATGCAAGTGTGCGTGTGCATGTATGCATACACATGTAAGAGCGTGCACATGTACATGTCCCACCCGCTCAGCTCCCAGCACTCAGCTCCCAGTCCAGCCTGGCTGCCCAGCACCGGGGTGAATCAGCGCCACCACGGGGCAAGGCACCAGCACAGACTGGCAGTGCCGTTCCATGGATGCCAGCCCAGGGCAGGGTAGGGGGGCCC
This sequence comes from Alligator sinensis, assembly GCF_000455745.1. Taxonomy (NCBI): domain Eukaryota; kingdom Metazoa; phylum Chordata; order Crocodylia; family Alligatoridae; genus Alligator; species Alligator sinensis. The sequence continues at coordinate 336,629 of NW_005842812.1, read as the reverse complement.
AAGGAGATGGGGCAGGAAAGCCAATGGGGACTGGGAGCACTGTGCTCATGGAGGGGGCACTGCATCCTTGGAGAAGAGGGGGTTGGGGCCTCTGCCCGGTTTGGCAGCCCACTCCTTGCACACGTGTGCATGTGCACAAACTTGCATGCCCATGCATGGACCACGGAGACAAGGGACAACTCGGACCCTTCCACTCCAGGAGACCCTCCCTGTGCTCCTGGCGGTACAGGGGCCATGATACAGGGCAGCCCCGTGTCTACCAGGCAAAGAACCCAGGAGTCCTGCGTGCCAGCCGGGGGTCCAGGCTCCTCGAGGAGCTGGGGGGAGCAGCCCAGAGGCTTGGCTCTGCCCCTCCTGCTGCAGCCCAGAGTAGCACCCCCGAGTCTGGACCCTAGCCTGGGCTGCAAGGCCCAACACAGCAGTCATGAGACAGAGCATGCGCCGGCCTCGTCTGGCTGGGCATCCAGGAGGTTGGCACCTTCCCCAGCGCCAGCCACAGACACAGACCCGCAGCCTGTTTCCCTCCCAAGTGGCCACTTTCTCTTTGCCTGCTTCCAGGGCCCAGACTAACCACGGCCCTTTAGTGCTGACCGCAGGGCTGAGCCTTCCCCTGGCACACGGCACTTCCCCTGGTGCTGACGTGGCCGAAGGAGGCTGCAACCTCTGTGAGGCTGGTGCCTGTTCCCAGAGCTGCGCTTGTACATGGGGCTGGACCCCTGTCCTGGCCTGGCGCTGTCCTTGGTGCAAACTAGAGCAGCCCTGGGGGGGCTCTGGCTGCCTGGGGCTGCAGCAGGGACCTGCCACTGCCCAGGGCACTCTGCTCCCCGCTGACCAGGGGGGCTGCTCTGCCCCCCCGCCGAACCCTTGTATGACACGGATCCGTCCCAGGGCATCTGCAGGAGGGCAGGGAGGGAACTTGACCTCCCTGGGGGCACAGGTTTTCCCCGTGCGGCACCTCCCTGGCCACAACGGCTTCCCCCCGGCATCTCTCGCCCACATCAGCGGTCGCAGCTCCGGGGTTCCCTGCCCGCCGGGCACTTGCCTGGTAAACCTCAAGTCTCAGTTGATAAGGATCAGCTGCCGCGGCTCCGCTGCACTGGTGGGGTGATGGGGGCCACGCGACCGCCCTGGCTGCTCTGGGACGCTCGGCGTCTGGGCAGCTTGTCAGGGCCTGCTAATTGCCTGGCGCCGGTGAGGCCGGGCAGGCCGGCCTCCACGAGAGCAGCACAGCTCGATAGCTCCGTGCCAGGGCAGGGGAAACAGCCTTTTCCCCCAGCGCCCGGCTCTACTCAGCGCTTCCTGCCCAGCTGCCGCAGGGCCGCGCCTGCCGGCACGGAGCAGGAACACAGCATCCGCCTGCGCTGGCAGTCACGGCAGCCAGGAGGCTGCTGGGCCTCACCAGGGTCGCGCTCCGGGGCAGGGGCCATGGCCTTGGCCCCAGAGTCAAGACCTGCCTTGCCTGGTGAGGCAGGCAGAAGCCCCCGGCCTGGCCTCAAGGGCTGCCCAGGCCATGCGCAGAGCCACTTGATTGCCATGCCTGGGCAATTATTTTGGGCAGAGGGCTGCCTACTGAGTTTTGGCAAGCCATCGACAGGCAGCCCGGGGCAGATAAATATTAATTTTCTAAACTTTTTAGGGGCCCTGTGGGCTGGATAGAATAACCCGGCGGGCCACATCCAGCCTCCAGGCCACATTTTGCCCACCCCTGCCCTAGGGTCTCCCCATGGCAGCTAGGGGCCTGTGGGGTCAAGGGTCAGGGGTCCCCGGCTGGCAGGGGCAGAGTTTGGGAGGCAGCCATTGACCCCTGACCCTTGACCCCCCACCTGGGGCAGGACTCCCTGGGGAGCCCCCGGGCTGCCATGGGGACCCCTTAGGGCGGGTCCCCAGGGCCTGGGGGTCAGGGGGTGCCGGTGGCCTCCCACTGCCTGCCCCTGCCAGCCGGGGACCCCTGACCCTTGACCCTCCCCACCTGGGCTTTCTGGGGGGGGCATGGTTGCCATGGTGACCCAGAAGGCTATGTCACCTGGGGCAGGACTCCCTGGGGAGCCCCCGGGCTGCCATGGGGACCCCTTAGGGCGGGTCCCCAGGGCCTGGGGGTCAGGGGGTGCCGGTGGCCTCCCACTGCCTGCCCCTGCCAGCCGGGGACCCCTGACCCTTGACCCTCCCCACCTGGGCTTTCTGGGGGGGGCATGGTTGCCATGGTGACCCAGAAGGCTATGTAGGGGGGGGTGTTTCGGGGGGGGGTTAGCTTAGGCCCTAGTGCATTCTGGGAACCCCTCTGGAGGCCTTCGTGGAGGCCCCGCCCCCCAGTGCCCGAGCGCGGGGAGCCCCCGAACACGCCCCTGGCCCTTTAAAAACAAAATGGCCGCCCATTTCCCAGCCTATCTCCCCCCTTCGCCCCGCCCACTTCTGCCGCTTCCGGGGAGGGG
>NW_005842812.1:326907-333785 GCF_000455745.1 Alligator sinensis | reverse complement strand
GGCTGGAGGGGGCGGGGGGGTTGCAGGGCTCCCATGAGCTGCTTTGAGGTTGGGCCCCTCCCCAGTAACACGTGTCCCGACGCGCAGGGAAGTACATCGCGTCCACACAGCGCCCCGATGGCACCTGGCGGAAGCAGCGGCGGGTGAAGGAGGGCTACGTGCCGCAGGAGGAGGTGCCCGTGTAAGTAGAGCCCGGCTCTGCTCCCCGCACCTGGCACATCTCTCGCGGGCCCTGATTGTGGTTGAGCCCAGTTCCAAACAGGCGTCGGGTCTGTCTGCGCGAGCTCCAGCGGCTTCGGCCCGTAGGCAAGGCCCCAGGTGTTGTCCTCCCTGGCCTCTGCCCGTGTTGGCGCCAGCACCCAGGGCTGGAGCTCTGTTTCATGGGGGCTCGGCTGTGTGGAGCCACCCGTGGGGGCTGCCTGTGCCCGCATCCCCCAAAGGGCTCGGGTCCTGGGGCCGGTGCTTGGCACTGCCCCTTCTGCGGGGGCTGGCCAGGCAGGAGGGTCATTCATTCCCAGAGCCATTCCCAATAGCTCGCTTGGCCTTGGTGGGGGTCTGGTGGGGACTCGGTGTGGAGCGGGGGCGCTCTGAGTTGTGTTGACGTGCAAAGCTGATTTGCTGCAGGTGCAGCTCCTGCTTCAGGCTGGAATTGGTTGGTGTTTCGTTGTCACCGCCAGCCGCTGCCCACCACAAGCCTGTGGGCACTGAGAGCCACCCTCCGGCAGGCACAGCCCTAGTCAAGCTGGGGCTATGCAGCAGCGGAGGGAAGCGGAGCATTGATGGGTTTCATTCTGCACAGGTACGAGAACAAGTATGTGAAATTCTTCAAGAGCAAACCTGAGCTGCCTCCCGGGCTGAGCCCCGAGGCCAACGCGCAGCCCGGGCGGCCGGCGCCACGGGCCGAGAGCGGCGAGGTTGGGCTCTCTAAGACGGCCAAAAGGAACCTGAAGCGCAAGGAGAAGAGGAAGCAGCAGCAGGAGAAAGGGGAGAAGGACACAGATGAACTGATCCAGGTGCTGGAGAAGACCACACTCTCGGGGGGTGGTGCTGGGGACCGGGGCCCACCTGCTCCACCCCAGCCGCTGGCCTGCGGTGCCAAGGCCCCCGGGGACGGGGAGGCCTCAGCCGCTGTGGCGGAGAAGACGAAGAAGATCAAAAACCTGCGGAAGAAGCTGCGGCAGGTGGAGGAGCTGCAGCAGCGTGTGGACTCTGGGGAGATCAAGCAGCCAAGCCGGGAGCAGCTGGAGAAGCTGGCGCGGCGGAAAGCGCTGGAGGAGGAGCTCGAGGACTTGGAGCTGGACTTGTAGGGCCCCAGGGCCCAGCCCGGCCTGGCGGCGTGGGGGCAGGCTCCCCTGGCGGGTGCGGGTGCAAGGGCCTGGCGCGGCTCTCTTGGGTGCTGTCTGATTTTTAAGAACAATTCTCCTGCCTCTCTCTGCGCTAGAGCTGGCCCCTCTCTGACTTCTCCGTCCTGGGTTATTGTATTGGGGGCCGGGGGGCGGCGCCTGACCCTGCCCCCCACCCTTCCACCCCTCCAGTGTCTTGTGTTCTCGTCGCTCCGCGCCCGCCGCCTCCTTTCATTTTTAAAACTGATGCAATAATAAAATTGCAGTAGTGACGCGGCAGCTGGACCAGTTCCGGTGTCCTTGCCTTGCTCCATGGGGGTGGCTCTGGGTCCCGGCCGAGTCCCAAGCTCCTGACCTCCCACCTGAACACTGGATCTGGCCCCCATGAGGCAAGTGTTGCCCCTTCAGCCCCCACTCCACAACCCCAAAGTCTTCCGGCCCAGCCAGAACTGCAGCTGCCCCTCGGAGCTGGCCTGGCCGCAGGGTTTCTCCTGCAGCCATGGGGGTTGTGACACCCGCCAGCTTCAGTATTACTGCCTGAGTCTCAGGGACTTGATGCTGTCCCCTCCAAGAGCCTGGGCTGGCAGCAGCAGTGCCTCTTTGTCCCCGGATGCCCCCAAGGGGAAGTCTCCAGGACACGGAGTGGCTCTGCCAGCTGGTTCCAGCAGGTGGCGCTGTTAAGCTGGGAGGGGGAGGAGGTGAGACTGGCCCCTGGGGTCTGTCCCCCAGGCTGGCTGCCTGAGGCAGGGCTACCTCTCCCCAGCTGATGTGGAGGCAGGGGCTTGGCTTTCAGACCCTCCTTGCTCCATCAAGGCCAAGGCCGGGGGCTCCCTCATGCCTCTATCCCCTAGAGCCGGGGCTGGCAGCAGTGACAGGCGGGAGTTTTTGGGAACAGGGTTTGTGACTAATGGAGGTTGCCGTGGAGACCGGGGCCTGACTAAGCTGGCGCTGGGCCCAGGCGCAGCCTGGGCTCAGGCCGACAGGAGGGGGCCCGGGCTAGGGGCGATGTACCCGGGGACAGGCTGATCCTGGAAGCTCTTCCCTGCTTCCCTTTTGCAGAGAGGGAAACTGAGGCAGGACAGGGCATGTCAGAGGGCTGAGGCTGTGTCAGTTGGGGCAAGAACCAGGGGGCAATGGGGCAATGTCCAGCGCCCCCCAGCCACCCTGGTGGGTCATGAGCAGAGTGAGGCCACTGTGGAGCTGGTGGCGCATAGCTGACGCATCATGCTGCCCGGGAAACACAGATGCATGCGGCCTTGACCCAACCCTGCCACCCCCTGACTCCCAGGGGCGCGGGGCCCTGCCAGGCAGCACTGATGCCTGTTCCCGGCAGCCCCCAGGTCTCCAGCCGGAGCCTCCGGCCCGCTCTTTCGTTTGAGTTGAGAGGCAGCACTGTCCGGGGGAAGGGGCGGGCAGGGCGCCTGCGTTCTATTCCCAGAGGTGCTCAGGACTCCTGGGTTCCCCTCTGGGCCCTGGGAGGGGAGAGATGGTCTGTGGCTGGGCAGAAGCTGGGAGTCCCACCCCCTAGGCTCTATTTCTAGAGGAAGGACTGGAGTGGGGGGGGCTGTTGCTGCTCTCCCCAGATGCAGTTGTATTGAGCGCTGAGGGGGCGGGGAAACATCTCTTGCCCTGGCTGTCCTGGCCGAGGGTGAACCCTTTGACCCCCCGCGTCCCCGCTATGCACATCCTCAGCCCTACTCCTGATTCATTCCAGGGCGGGGGCTGGGGGAGCCTGACAGTCTAATCCTAAACCTAAGGGCCAAGAGGGGAAACTGAGGGACAAGGCAAGGACTCCAGGCAGGAGCCGGGAGCAGAGCCCAGGCGTTCAGACCCTGCTGGGCCGCCTGAGCAGACTCCTGGGGGTTAACATGCGGCTGTCAGACCAGGGGGCTGTGGTTGCGACACAGCTGTGCTGTGTGTGAGTCATTGGCCCAGGCAGGCGGATAAAGGGGAACAGAGCCAGGCCCCGGCCAGAGGCTGCAGTCGGAGCTGTATGGGACGAAGCGGTGCCACGGGTCTGCTCCCAGTACCCAACATGGGGTTGGCTCTGCTCCTCCAGGCCTGCACCCTCACCCTGGCCACCAGCGCCATGGCCCCTGATCTCCACAAGGAGCACGAGGCCATGGTAGGTCCATGCAGGGGGGGGCGGTGGAGGTGGAAGACAGGAAGGTCGGTGACCCCAGCGTCTCCTGAGCCTGGGCACAACAGGGGGGTCACATGGGGGTGCTGGACGCCCGGGTTCCCTTCCCAGCCCTGGCAGGTACCACCCTGAGCTTCCCCTGGGAAAGGGCTGGGGCCTGCCCCACTCCTAAGCTTCTCCCACCCCCGGTGCAGGGTGGGGGTGCAGGGGGCATGCTGCTGAGCTTGGTCTGTGCCCCCCAGAGCTACCTGCAGCAGTTTGGCTACCTGCAGAAGCCACTGGAGACGCTGGAGGACGAGTTCACCAAGGAGGAGGTGGCCAAGGCCTTAAGGTGAGACTCCTACACCCTAGCAGGGCTGCAGGGGCTGGCCTAACCCCCAGCCCATGTTCTGGGGACCTCCAGGTCATGGTTCCACCAGGACCCTGCCTGTGCCCCCAGGTCCTTCCAGCAGGCCTTAGAGCTGCCCGTCACCGGCCGCCTGGATGCAGCCACGCTGGCGCGGATGCAGGAGCCGCGATGTGGGGTTGAGGACCCCTTCAACCAGAAGACCCTGAAGTACCTGCTGCTGGGTGAGCAACGCAGCTCCTGGGGGCACCAGGGTGGACATGGGCAGGGCAAGGGGTGCAGGGCACTAGGTTTAGGGGCAAGGTGCTTGGGGTCATGGTCAGGACCCTAGTGGGGTCCCCAGCCCTTTCCCCCGCATCACACCCAGCCTGTGCCCCCGTGCAGGCCGCTGGCGGAAGAGGCACCTGACGTACCGGCTCTATGGCCACGCACCAGACCTGGGCCCCCCCAGTGCCACTCGCGCTGCCATCCAAGCCGCCTTCCGCTACTGGAGTAACGTGGCGCAGCTCAGCTTCAGGGAGCTGCGGCATGGCTGGGCAGACATTCGCCTCTCCTTCCACGGCACCGCACCCTGGACCTGTTCCCGCCCCTTTGATGGACCTGGTACCCGCCTTGCAGCCCTGGGCAGGGCGGGGAGACGGGGCTGTCCCGTGGGGGTGCTGGTCTGGCTTTGCTAGGGCCTGGCACTAGGGGGTGCTACACTATAGGGGGCAGGGGCACTAATGCCTGGGGCATCTACAGGGGCAAGGTAGAAGGTGCTGATGTCCCAGGCACCACTGGGGGTGCGGGGCGCTGTGCTGTGGTGGGGCAAAGCATGGGGCAGGAGGGGGCACTGATGCTCTGTGGCTGAGCTGCAGAGCAGGGGCCACCGATGCAGCTGTGCTAGGGCTGCCAGGGGCAGGGGCGGGGGCGGGGGGGGGCTGCCAGGCAGCCCCTGGTCCAAGCCCACCGGCCCCTGCACAGGGAAGGTGCTGGCACACGCTGATGTACCCGAGGAGGGTACAGTGCACTTTGATGAGGCCGAGCGTTGGACCGAGGGCTCGTACCGCGGCACCAACCTACGCCTTGTGGCCGCCCATGAGATAGGCCATGCGCTGGGCCTGGGTCATTCCCGCTACCCTGGTGCCCTCATGGCCCCTGTCTACACCGGCTACCGGCCCGGCTTCCGCCTGCACGCTGACGACATCGCTGGCATCCAGGCACTCTATGGTGAGAGCATCCCCCCCCATCCCACTTCTCCTGTGGGACCCCCATCTCCACCCCCACCCAACCCCCTCTCATCCCTTGTAGGCAAAAGGACCCCAATAGCCACGACCCCGGAGCCGACACCGGCGCCAACACCGGCGCTGACCTCAAAGCCCCCCAGGCCCAGCCTGGCACCCGCCCCGGTACCTGACCCCTGCACGGACGATCTGGACGCCATGATGCTGGGTAAGCTCCCCCTTCCCATCCCCGGAAACCCCCTGCCCACCTGCCCCACAGGCATTGACACCCACCACCTCCACTGTCCTTCCAGGCCCCTATGACAAGACCTATGCCTTCCGGGGTGACTATGTCTGGACTGTCACCGACTTCGGGGCCAACCCACTGCTGCCCGTGGGCGCCCTGTGGAAGGGGCTGCCTGGGCGGCTGGACGCAGCTGTGCACTCGCCCCTCACTGGGCGCAGCTATTTCTTCAAAGGTGGGAGACGTGGAGCGGGGGTCTGGTGCTGGGAGATGGAGGGTGGGGATCTATGGTTGGGGCTCCTGCTGACCCTCCTTGTGCCGCAGGAGACAAGGTCTGGCGCTACCGTGGCTTCCAGCTGGACCCTGGCTACCCCAAGCTGCTGACCCGTACCCTCACCCACCTTGATGCTGCCTTGTACTGGCCGGTCAACCAGAAGATCTTTCTCTTCAAGGTATGGGATGGGATGGGGGGGAACCTCTGGCCCTGCCCTGTTCCCCGCCCAGCTCCACAGGCCAGGGGACAAGACCCTCCCCTGGTACTGGAGGCAATGCACCCATCTCCCCTCCCACTCCGCAGGGCACCGGCTACTGGCAGTGGGACGAGCTGGGTTGGAGCCACCTCTCGAGCTCCCCCAGGCCCATTGCCAGCCTCTTCACAGGCATCCCGGCCCCACTGGATGCGGCGCTGACCTGGACCAATGGCCACGTCTACTTCTTCCGCGGCACCCAGTACTGGCGGGTGAATGGGCAGCTACGGGCGGAGCGCGGCTACCCCCTCAGCACGGCTGAGCGCTGGATGCAGTGCTAGGGCCCAGTGTGCAATGGAGGAGGGGGGCAGGAACCCAGGCATCCGGGCTGGGACTGGAACAAAAACCCTCCATGGGGTTGCACAATAAACCCACTGGAGTCCATGCGGCTGGGCTGTGGGGTGTGTTGGCCCCGATGTGGGGCTTGGCGCTGCCCCCTGGACTCGGTGCTCCCAGAGACCACTCAGTGCTGCCCTGTCCATGCTGTTTAATGTCCCCCCACACGCAGGGTACAGAGTCTCTAGGCACCGGATGCAGCTCATGCCCCAGGGCCCCGCTGCTGTCTGGGTCCCGCTGGTGTCTGGCCTGAGCCACACGGGACCCCAGCACCTGGAGCCTGGCTTGGCCCTCGTTGGGGGTCTTGGGGGGCGCAGGGCCCTAGGGGCGGGTGCAGGGGGCAGCCAGAGGCTGCAGGGGTGTGGTGGAGCCGCAGTCGTCGTCCCGCTCAGGCAGGGCCGGGGTTGCGGCGCTCAGGCTGCTCAGGGAGGCACTGGCACCCAGCTGCCGGTCTCTCAGGCTCTGGATGTAGCTCTGGAGGTAGGCAGGGGGTTAGTGGGGTCAGATGCAGCTGACTCTGGGGAACAGTACAGAGCCCAAGGGCCAAGCATGACATGGGGACTCCCGCCTGAGATGCAGCTGGTGCTCACCGGGGCCAAGACGTCACCAGGGAAGCGTGTGGCAGGAGGGGGCTTGCGGCGGTAGGAGCCCTCTGGCGGCCCTGGGCTTGGCCGCTTCTTGGCCTCCTGCTGTCGGATCCGGAGCAGCCGCCGCCGGCGCCGGCCGGGGGATGACCCCTG
>NW_005842812.1:325436-326891 GCF_000455745.1 Alligator sinensis | reverse complement strand
CCCCACCACCCCCCTGGTGCAGAGCACCTGCAAGGGGAAGCAAGGCATGGGAGAGCGAAGGCTGTGTCCACTAGGAAGTCCCTGGCTGATGGGAGAATGCAGGGTGTCCGGGCTCCCAACCCCGCTTCCCTGCCCAGAGCTGGGGGCCAAGAAACCAGGCATCTGGGCTCCCACATCTCCACCCCCACACCTATTCTGACCTATTACCTATGGGTTGCGAGTAAGGGGCACCTGCAGGGCTGGCATGGGGCTGTGGGTTGGGGGTACGGGGCACCAGCTAGGCCCCAAAGAAGGCAGCAGGGGCCATAGGCCAGTAACTCTGAGCTGGGGTCTCTGATCCTGGTGCTCCAGGATCTTCAAGACCCCTTCCCCCTGTCCCCATCCCCACTCACCCTGGGTGTGGGAGAAGCCGCGGGCCGTGAGCTTCCACTGCAGTAGTGCCGCCAGCAGGCTAAGCATGGGCCAAGCGCCCAGCAGGGCCCAGCTGGGCCAGCACAGGGGTGCGGAGAGTGCTAGGCGCAGGCAGTCGTAGATGTGCAGCCCCAGGGCCAGGCGCTGGGTCCCGTAGTCAAGGCCCAGCACGACGGCAGCAGCGCCGCCCGCAGCCGTCGATAGCACGGTCAGCGCCTTAGACCAGCGCAGGGCCAGCCCCCCACCACGCCGACTCCGGCCCCGCCCGCAGCCGTCGATAGCACGGTCAGCGCCTTAGGCCAGCGCAGGGCCAGCAGCGCACCCAACAGGGCTGGGCCCAGCAGGCAGCCACCGGGCACCCAGGCACTGCGGGGCTGGCCCAGGGGCTCGGCTGCCACCAGCCCCGCGGCGCCCAGCAGCAGCCCTGGCAGCAGCCCGGTGAGAAAGAGCCCAGCACTGCGCACCAGTAGTGTGACCAGCCCGCACAGCACCCCGATGCCCAGCGCCAGCCCTGCACTTGCTGCCAGGCTCAGCCGTGCGTCCCGTTCCTGGGAGCACAGTGCCAGGACCACTGCTGCGCCCACCAGCAGCCCCATCAGGAACATCACAGCCTTGAAGCAGCGGTAGCCTGGGGGGGCAGGGGGCTGCAGGTCAGGAGGGAAGGGCACCAGCTGGACTGGGTGGGTAGGGGCTACAGGGCAGGAGTGAGAGGCACCGGTGGGCTGGAGGGGCTGCAAGTCAGGAGCGAGGGGTCCCAGCAAGCTGGGGCTGGGGGGCTCGGGTGAGCGCTCACCGAAGCAGCTGTAGACGACCCCGAAGACGCAGCCCAGGGCGCAGACAGCAGCAGGGACAGCATCATAGCCGCGCTCAGGCTCCAGGCCGCAGGGCTCCAGGCCGGGGGACTCGGGCCCCGGGGTGGTGGCCTGGGGGGTGAGGGGCAGGCGCGGGGGCTCCATGCCGGGGCCGGGGCGTCCCGTCCTGCTGCCATTCGCCGCGGGCCTGGGGGGCAACCCTGTCCCGTCACACGTTGTGGGTGGTGGGAAA
>NW_005842812.1:324355-324802 GCF_000455745.1 Alligator sinensis | reverse complement strand
GGGGGCCCGGTGTCTGAGCCCCCCCGGGCCGGGGTCCCGTTTTGGGCTCGGCTGGGCTCCACCTCGGGAGCCGACCCTCGGGGCTGCGGGAGTTGGGACGCCTGGGCCCTCCGCGCTCCCCAGAGGGGGAAACTGAGGCAGGGAGAGCAGCGCTGGCAGGGCTTGGGGGGCACGATCGGGGGACTGCGGGTCGGGAGTGAGGAGCCCCTCGCTTCTGCCTTTGTGAGCCAAGTCTAGTGGTTAGAGCATCAGGGGGTCAGGACACCTGCTGCCTGCCCAGTCTCTGCCCCCGGCCCTGGGCGGGCGCTTGGCCCCTGCCTTGGGCACCCCCGGCTTGCCCCACTCTGGTCTGGGGGCAGGGAGCAGGTGGGGGCAAAAGAGGCTGTGGATGCCCCCCGGGACCCCACTGCCCTCTCCCAGCAGGGCAGCCACTGGTCCCCACTGCCC
>NW_005842812.1:323227-324197 GCF_000455745.1 Alligator sinensis | reverse complement strand
TTTTCCCACCCTCTCCCCGGCCCCCCTCCCCCCGAGCTGGGCCAGGCCCAGGGACTCCTTCCCCCCACCCCAGTGCCTGGGCCTTGGCACCCACCAGCATCTGGGTAACTGGAGAAGCAGAGCGCCCCTGGGCGCCGGAACCGGGGCTGGCCGGAGGCCCCGACTGCTGGGTTCCTTCAGAGCCACCCACCCGGGTCCGCTCCTTCCCCACCTTCGCGAAGGGGAAACTGAGTCACGGGCAAGGGGAAGCGGTCGCCCCAGCTCACGCAGCCATGCGGGCGATGAACCCAGGCGGCCAGGCCCTGACCCCATCCCCTCCCGGAGCAGGGGCAGAACCCAGGTGTCCGGGCTCCCAGCTGCCCCCTGTTAGGCCGCCAGCTGCCCCCAGCCCTCGGGGAGCGCGGAAGTGGCTTCCAAGGCCCAGGCTGGTCTGGGGCGAGCGCTGCCCGTGGCCCCGGGAACGGGACAGCTCAGACTCGGAGCTGCCAGATAGAGGCGGTTGTGTGCGCCCGGGTGCGGGGCAGAGGGCACGAGCCCCGCACTGCCGGCCTTGCACGCCCAGGGCAGCCCTGGGCCCAGGTCAGGGTCACCCCAGCGCCAGGGCCACTGTGCAGGGGCCTCCCTGCCTGGGTACAATGGGCTGCCCTGGAAGAGGGGGGTCTGGGAGCCCAGACGCCTGGGTTCTGTCTCCCCATCCACCCCTTTGGGGGTGATTTAGGGCGGGGGGGGCTGGGAGCCCCACTGCCCTAGAAGTGGGGCGCTTGGGGGGGCTGGGACCCCGCCTGGGTTCTCCCTGCGAGGGGGGCTGGGAAACGCGGCTGTTGCCGTCTGCCCGCCCAGGTGCAGGGGCGGGGCCGTGCCTCAATTTGCCCGTGGGGGGGTGGGGACACACGGTGACGTAGTTAGGAAGTGTTTCCCGCCCAACCGGCAAGGAGCGCGGGCCCTTTAAGCAGCGGGGCAGCGGCCCCGG
>NW_005842812.1:321767-322710 GCF_000455745.1 Alligator sinensis | reverse complement strand
CCCCCCCTTCCTGGAGCACAGGGTTCCTGAAGGCCGATCTCTGCCCCGGAGGCAGAAGAGAACACGTCTCTGCACACTTGTCTCCAAGCCAGCCCTGGCCAAAGCTTCTCCAAAGAACCATGCCTGGTTTGGGACTAGCTGGGGCTGGCAGGTCGGCTGTTATTGCTTCTAGAGCCCCTGGGGAAGATGACTTGTCTCTGGACAAACCTTCGGCCGAGGAGCAGGGGAATGGGCTGGCAGTCGGCTGTTCTCCCCTTCTGATCCCCTCAGGACCCAGCATGGTGAGCGCAGGCTACGTTGTGGACGGGAGCGACAGCTGGAATAGAAGCTGTGACCCAGCGCGGCCCTTCTCAGCTGAGGATGATGAAGACAGCGTGCCCTTTCTGGGCTCTGGCAGCCCTGGCCCCCAGCTGGCCGGGTCCTGTGGCTGCTGAGGAGAGAACATGGATCCCCCCCAGGCTTTATCTGAGAAGAGGAACAGCTCATGCAGTGCGAGCTGTCGGCGGTGGGTTTCGGAGGCCTCTGGCGCAAAAAGCAGAGCTGACCCGAAGCCACAGGGGTTGTGGCGGGACCCTGAGGAGGACAATGGCACATCTGGGGCCCCCAATGACCTGTGCGATGCCGGCCGGGGACCAGGCTGCCGGAGGAGTGGAAGACGGCGGAGGCACCGCTCTGCCACCAAGGACAGGGAGGAGGGGGCAGAGAGCCCCCGACGGGAAGGCAGGGCGGGGCACAAGGCACAAGCAGACGCAGAGGAGGAGCCATGCGGACAGGCGGCTCCACCTTCGCGCCGAGGAGCCGGGGCACGCAGGGGAGCTGGCCCGGCTCTGCCTGTCTTGCACATGGACACTTGTCAACCTGCTGGTGCTAGTCACCCGCAAGTGCCGCACATACGTGGAGGCCAGGGCACGGCTCCTATATTTCTGCTGCCCTGGCTCCGGGA
>NW_005842812.1:317884-321736 GCF_000455745.1 Alligator sinensis | reverse complement strand
GAACTCAGCTCAAGCCAGTGTGAGGACGTGGGGCCAGCAGCTGTGGCGGAGGATGGTGGGCAGTGTAGCCCAAGCCGGGCACATCCTGCATTCCTGGGGGACTAAGGCATGCCGGCTGCTGCGGATGCTTTGTACCCTGCTGCTGCCAATGCTGGGCCTGGGCCTGGCCCGCCTGCGGTTGTGCTGGTGCGGCGCCAAGGGCGCGCTGCTGGCGGGGGTGGGTAAGCTAGGTGGGACCCATGGTGTGGCACGGCTGCTTGCGCACCTAGATGCACACTTCCTGCACAGGACATGGACCTTGTTCAAGGAAACCAGGACTTGCAAGTATGTGTGGGGCTGGCTGCGGAAGGGGGGAGGGCCCCTCTGGGACACCCCAAAACTCAGGACAGAGGGGCTGGGAGGAGAGGCTGGCCCTGATAGGGGTGCGTCCAGCACAGCCGGGGACTGCCAGTCTGGCAAGGAGGTGGCCCGGCTGCTGGCCATGGCAGAGGTGCCAGAGGAGGAGCTGGACCCCTTCCAAGTGCTGGGCCTGGAGGTGACGGCCACAGATGCAGAGCTGAAGAAGGCCTATCGCCGGCTAGCCGTGCTGGTGAGAGCAACTTGGCGGGAAGGGGAGGGCATATTCAGGCAGTAGATGTCCCCTTAAGGCCACGTCTTGCTGGGGTGAGAGCGCTGAGTTGGGTACTGCTGCTTTTCAGCCTCTCCCTACTGTAGCCTGGGCTGCAGAGCAAGATGTGCCAAGGCACTGACCTGCCCAGGGCCCCCTCTGAGAGCTGGAGTAGGGGCTCAGAGAGTCTTTGTTAGGCCCACATGTGAGCCAGTCATTGGTGATGCCCCTGGGGAATGGCAGCTGCCCACATCTAGCACTAAGTGCCAGATCTGGGTGTAACTCCATGCCCATACTGGCTCTGACCATGGGATGGGGGGCTCCTGGGTTGCCCCCAAAGGGGATCTTTCACTGGCCAGACCCTAGCCGGTAGGTGTTAGTTGTGCTTTTTGGGATCCCCATGCTTCCAGGTTCACCCTGACAAGAATGAGCACCCGCGGGCAGAGGAAGCCTTCAAGGTGCTGCGGGCAGCCTGGGATGTTGTGAGCAACCCTGAGAAGAGGAAGGAGTATGAGTTGTGAGTGTGCCGGGTGCTGCCTGCTCAGGCAAGGCAGGGAAGAGCCAGGGGTGTGGGTGGCGCAAGGCATGGTGACCCAGCAGTTGTTGAGACACCGAGCCGGCTGTTTTCCTGAGGGCTGGGGGGTGAGGAGGGACTGGGGTCCTGGCTTCTGGGTCTTCTGAGTTGCCCTGGTGGCTGCCCTGGGTTGCTGCCGCCTCCAGCCAGTGTGTGTGTCGGGGGGCAGGGCTGGGACCTGACCCCTGCCTGCTCTCATGGCAGCAAGCGGATGGCGGAGAGCGAGCTGAGCCAGTCCATGAATGAGTTCTTAACCAAGCTGCAGGACGACCTAAAGGAGGCCATGAACACCATGATGTGCAGCCGGTGTCAGGGGAAGCACAAGTAGGTGCTGGTACTCCTGGGCAGGTCAGAGCCCTCCTTGCCCCCAAGAAGGGCTCTGTGTAGGGTCCCCCTGCTGCAGTCCAGCACTGCAGATCTAACTTGTGAGCGCATATCCCAGAAGACAGGGCTGGTGCTCTGATTTCTTCGGCTCCAGAGCCGGGCAACTGCTGGAGCCTGAGCAGAGTGGCTGTGCCTAGGTGCCCTGCTCTGGACAGGTTGCAGTGCCTCAGGGCACAGATTCCCAACCTGCCCCTGGGCTTGGGACCCCATCCCAGGCCTCTAGAACATTTTGAGGCAGAGGGTGCTCAGGCTGGCTGCCTAGCCTGAGGCCATCCGTGCTTTCCTGGGCTCTGAAAGAGCTGCCTATCGCCCTAGACGGTTCGAGCTGGACCGGGACCCGCTGAGTGCCCGCTACTGCGCAGACTGTGGTACGCTGCACCCTGCTGAGGAGGGTGACTTTTGGGCCGAGTCCAGCTTGCTGGGACTGAAGATCACTTACTTCGCTGTGATGGACAGGAAGGTCTATGACATCACAGGTATTGGACTCCAGCTGGGCTGCTGCTCCTCTGCCCTATCCTGTATCTCCCATGCCAGACCCAGTACCTCTCTCCTCCCCTCGTTACATCCTCGGGACAGCTCCCACCCAGCTGATGGTGCCTCTCTGTCCCTGCAGAATGGGCTGGCTGCCAGCGTGTCCCAATCTCTCCCAACACCCACCGTGTCCCCTACCATATATCGTTCGGTTCCAGGAGCTCCAGCATGGGTGGACGCCAGAGGTGGGTGTTGCCGGCCGGTTCGTTTGCAGTGTCCCAGAGTCCAGGTGGGAGAGGGGAAGTGTGATCACGACACTGGGGCTCTTTGGGGTCCCATGTGAGCACCTGCTTGCCCCTCCCCTGCCCCATGCAGCTGCTTGGGGGTGCACTAAGCAGGCCATTGGGTCCTGGCTTAGGCTGCCTGGGCGGGTGGGGATGTTCCCTATAAGCTGTTGGCTGTGTTCATATGTTACCAACTGCCTGGGAGAGGGCATGTGTCTAACTTAGGGACTGGTGTGGACAGAGCTGAATGCATCTGGCCCTAGGGAGCCCAGCAGTGTCCCAGCTTCTCCAATGACTGTGGAGTGACGGAGCGGCAGGTTGGGGTGCAGCCTAGGGCTCCCCACATCAACTCTGATTCCCCTCCCCCTATGCTGGGCCTGACTGCTCTGCTCTGTCCCCAGAGCCTCCTCAAAGGGCAGCTCCGCCTCGGCCGCTGACCTGCAAGACTTCTTCAGCCACATCTTCCAGGGCAGCCCTGGGCCGATGTCCAATGGGGGCTTCTTCAACCCATCCCAGCCACCGCCGCCGGGGGGAGCAGCTACACCCCCAAAGACAGATGGTGCTGCCCCCAAGGGGGATGCGAAGCCCAAGAGACGGAAGAAAGTGCGTCGGCCCTTCCACCGCTGAGGGAGGCAGCTTGGACTTGTCCCTGTGGGAGCGAGCGAGATTAAGCCCCTTGTTGTGAGTGGCAGGCGGGCAGCCAGGCATATCCTGGGCCCGGGGAGACTGTGCCCTTCCCCAGGCACTATAAGGGCTCTTTAAATAAAAAAAAACCTATTATATTTTATTTTCTTTACCAACCTGCATTTTCTCTGGAGCTAGAAGCATCTGGGAGCAGCTTCCCTGGGGCTAGCACTACCCAAGAGCTCCATGCCCTGTTCCTTCTGTGCCCCAAGCTGCCAGGGCGTTTGTGGAATCCCTTTGTCCCAGTGGGAGCAGTCTGCCAGGGACCTAGAGGTGGTTTTGTATTGTCCCCAGAGATACTGGGATGTCCTGCAGGTCCTGTGCTCCTCTCTAGCGGGCATATGGGGGCACATAAATGGTTTCTTCCCCACCTGCGCCAAATAAATCTGCTTGGAAGAGCACCAGTGTCTCCAGGAGCCTGGCTGGTGGGCATCGGTGCTGCGGGCGGAGGACAGTCCAAGGCAAGCTCCCTGCTCCCCTCCGAGTGCCCGGGCAGGGAGGAAGGGCAGAGCCAGACACGGTGCCCTGGGCTGGAACCTCTACTCCCTCAAGCACCGCCTGGGCTGTGGGAAGGCCTGAGGCAGAGTAGGGGCCTGGTTCCCGATATGGAAGTAGGTGAAGGTGCTGGTGTCCTAGCGTGAGTCTTGGGAGGGACTGGGGTTTGTTCAGCAGAAGCTTATAGGACCAGGTCCCAGAGGGGAACTCACTCTGCTCCCTGCTTCAGGAGCTGCCTGGGCAGCAGCCGGGGGCACTTGTGCCACTGGGATCCTGGTCTTGGCTGCCAGCAAGTCAGTCAGAAGTGGGGGGGAGGGGCAACAGGGAGGCCAGGGTGCTGGAGCTTAGCAGTG
>NW_005842812.1:295273-317810 GCF_000455745.1 Alligator sinensis | reverse complement strand
AACAAAGTGTGCTGCTGGGCTTGAGGAGCCTGGTGGGGGTGGGGAACTTGGCCAACAAGGGGCAAGGCAGGGCAGCTACTCTGTCCTTCCCAGAACTTTGCATGGTCTCCATTGTCCATGGAGTCTCTCTGGCAGCCTGCCCAGGCCAGCTCCCCTCCCCCTCACTGCCACTGTCTGAGCCTCATTGTTCCCTGCTCTGAGGGAGGGCCCCCCCCCCAGAGACTGAAGCCAGATGCTGAGTTCTCTTCCCTAGGCTGCCACTGCCCCTTGCTGGCTAGCAGGGATAGTGCCTGCCTAGGAAAGGGGCACCTGATGGCCTTGCTGCCTTAGGACGGGGCTGGGAGACTGTACTCAGCCTGTGCAGGCGCTGCTCCAGCAGGGCAGAGGTTCCTTAGTAAAACAAGAGCTCTGGTGGGTCACATGGTTGTAGCCACTTTGCTGCACTCATGGTGCTAGGGTGAGCTCCAGGCTGCTGAAGTGACCGTGTCCCATTCTAGGCGCTCGTATTGAGCCCATGCAGGCGCTGAGCCCACTGCCCCGGCCCCTGCAGCAGCTCCATGCTAGTGTCTCGAATGGCTTTATTATGGCAGGAACATAGAAAAGCGGGGGGAGGGGGGCAAGGCAACCTGGCTGTTCCACCAGCTGGGCAGTTCTCCCCTCAGCCTGTGGCTCTGGGAAGTTCAGCTGGCTCAGAGGGGCTGTGCAGATGCAGCTTACACACTCTGCTCGCTTCAGACAGCTTGGCTGCCTTGGGCTCAGAGAGGAACTTCCCCCAACAAACAGCAGCGCTGCAGGCACTAGGCAGTCCTGCTCCCTCGCTGGCCTCGTCTGCTCCCTGCGGAGTGCATGCTGCTCGAGATGTCCACATGGTCCTGCTCCCTCCCCGCGGGGGCAATGTGGAAGTTAGGCTGGGTCTCAGTACTTGTTGATGCCAAAGACGCGCACCCCGTGGAACTGAGGCAGCTTGGGGAGCAAGACACTGAGCAGCGAGGCTGTGTTAATGATGAAGTGCGCAGGATCGTATTTGGTGTAGAAGCTGGTGAGGAGGTAACTAGAAGAGAGAGAACAGCGAGGATGGTTCAGTGCCCTGCCACAGTCTGGCGGGGAGGCAGGACTGGCAGAGACTGGAGCCATCCATGCGAGGCAATCATCCCAGGAGCCATGCAACTCAGCCCGGGCCCTGCGGTGTTTCTATGGTTTAGTGTCCAAGTGCAACCTGCTCCTTGGCACCCCTGCATGCGGCCCAAGGCCCAACAGCTCGTTGCAGACCAGGCCAGGCAGTTCTGGCTCTGAGCAGAAAACACCTGCTCTTTCTGCGTGTCAGAGCTGGGCCCAGTCCCACTGACCATTCCCGCGATGAATAACTGAAGCTAAAGCCACGGCCTGACTTGCCTCAGGATCGCAGCGGCCTCTGCAAGGGGAACGTGTCCCCTGCCATGAGCCCTCCCACGCTCACGCCATGAACAGACTCGGGCGCCGCCCCGGCCTGCAGAGCCCGGCAAGGGGACAGCACGGCAGGGAGGCCCCGCGTGCAGCGGCACTCACAGGACTACTGGCGAGATGCTGAGGAACTTGCGGGAAGAGGTGCACTGGGTGCCGTAATCGATCTGCTCCCAGTGGGTGAGGAGACGGGCCTTGCCCTGGTCCGGCGTCTCGAACGGGGTCCCCTTCACGGTGTGCAGCAGCCAGTACATGGCATGCAGGGTTCCAGCGCCAGAAGGAAAGCGGATGTAAGGGGGGGGAGGGGAGGGCTGGCCCCTGGGAGAGGGAACCCCCCAGCTACTTGCCCCCCCCCCCCCCCCCCCCCACCCCCGCTGGACGCCTCACCAGGTTGTGGATGACGTTGGTGAGGGTCCACACCACGGGGATGCTGAAGAAGGGGATGCTGAGGAGGACGATGTGGAGGACGCCCACCAGGATCCCGTAGGCCAGCCAGATGCCGCGGCTGTTCATCACGCGCGTGTTGGGGTTCCCCTCGCTGTGCGCCACCCCCACGTTCATCCTGCACGAGGCCCCTCGGCTCTCGCCCGGTCTGGGCGCGACCGATCCCCTCCAGCGAGCTGGGAGCAGGAGAAGGGGCCGCCCTAAGCGGGGCTGCGACCCGGAGCTGCTCCCCGCTCCGGTGCTGGAGGCGGTGGGGGGGGACCCAGGCGCCCAGGCCTAGTTCTGCCCCCGCAGTGGGCTGGGGAAAGGACCCAGGAGTCTGGGCCCGGTTCCTCCTCCTCCCGCCTTCCCTTCCCCCAACCTGGCGGTGCCGCGCCGGTTACCGAGATTCCCCCAGTGCCGGGCTCCGTCTCCAGGAAATGCCTGCGCCCGCCCCTGTACCGCCATTGGTCGTCTCCGTACGACCCGGTAGCAGGCGCGGGCGCCATTGGGCCAGGGCGCCGGGACGGGGCGGGGCGGGCGGCGGCGAGCTCAGGGGGCGACAAGATGGCGGCGGAGATCGTGGAGCTGCATAAGCTGAAGGTGCGGGCGGAGTGGGGGGAGCCGGGCTGGCTCAGGGGAATCCATGTTTGAAGCTTGTTCGCGACCCTTTCGTCTGTTCCGTGTCCGGGGGCGGGCGCCAGCGCGGAGAGGACGAGGACACGTTGGAGAGAGTCCAGGGAAGAGCAGCCTTCACCTCCCTGCGGGGGGGATGGAGCTGGGCTGGCCTCAGTGGTGGCAGATGGCGGAGGGGGGAAGTTGAGCCGAGGCCAGTTTCCCGCAGCGCTCGTGGACCTTTGTTCTCGCGGCCCCTGTGGGCTCCTCTGCGTGGGCTTCCCAAAAGCCGACTCTTGCTGGCTTGTCCGGGGACCGGCCCGGTTTGGGAAGGGCCTGATTATAGGGAGGGTAAACGCTGGTTGCTGCGAGCAAGGGACCTGTGCCAAGGTGTGCAGAGGCGTTCAGTGCATCCCTGGTCGGAGAATAAGGACGTTTCCCCGGATACTTCACGATTGCAGACGCGCCCAGAGACCAGAGGGGATGTGGTACTTTGGCAGTGGCTAGCTCTGAATGTGAAACGGTCTTGCAGAGAGCGAGAGGAAGGCCCTGGGGCCTGCTTGAGACCCTGAAAATTAGACTGGGTAAAGGGTCCTCTGGGGAGTGCTGTGCTGAGCCCTGGCGGGTGGACTGGGTGATCTGAGGGCTGTCTTTCTTCTCACGTATCCTGTACAGTGGAATAAATAATATCTCCTAAGAGGCGTGGCCTTTCACCTTAATCTGTGTGGACTGTGACATGTGGAGGGACGTATCTTTATGTCATTGGGTGAAGCCAAGTCCCAGAGGGATGAAGTATCTTGTCCGAGGTGCTGACAAATCACTGACACAGCGGAGGGCAAGTTTCATAAACCTGCTTTCCGGCTCCACCTCGGCGCAGGCCCCCCGGAGCCTCTACCATGCCATGCTGTCTCCTGTGAAGTTTCACCACCTTCGTATTTTGCAATTGCTCATTAACATAGTGTCTAGGTGCTGCAAGAGGTAATTGCCAGGTCTTCAGAGCTTGTTTTTTTTTGGCATGACCGTGGAGGTTAGTTACCCTTAGCAGGTGTGATGAAAGATGCTTTGTTACACACAGCAAGCAAATGTAACTCCTCTGCCAGTTTTGTTTCACGTGGGGTGTGAACTCTGCTTTCAGGACAGCATAAAACCCACAGGATGTGAAGCGGGCCTGTCGTGCTGAGATACAGCGTGGAATTAGGGCCTCTACTTACAGTAAATCCTTGGTCTTCCTTGAGCTCCTGCTCAACTTTTGGGGGACTGAGGAGTTTTATTAATGGAGTGAAGTGAAGGCACAGGAAGAATACTGGAAATTGAGAGATGGAGAAATTGTATGAGATGTTCTCACTTCTGTCTAGGGCAGCACTGTGCCATGGCCACTTGGTTTTGTGGGTTCCTGGTTGTTGGTGGGGGGGGAAGGGGAGCGGGTTAAGTAAGTGTCATAGCCATGTAGAGGGGTTTGGGTTGTAGCGGTGTTGATCTAAGGACATAGGCAGACAAGGTTCCTTGGGTGAATTTGATATCTTTTATTAGACCAACCCAAATGGTTGGAGAATAGTTATTAAGCAAGCTTTCGGGTTCAAAAACCCTTCGTCAGGCTAAGGAAGCTTCAGCAGTTGGTGACTGCCATTAGAGAGAGTTATCAAAGCTAGGAGGAATCCAGGCAACCAGGCTTGTAATCCCCCTGCTCTGACCAGCTGGCCGTGTTGCTATTCCTTTGTCAGTGACTGTGCCCTTGACGTCCCTCTTTGGGTTTGGGTCTAGCCTGTTCATGGCTCACATGGGTGACGTGTACTAACAGGAAGGCTATTCTCTCATGCAGCTTGCTGAACTGAAACAGGAATGTACAGCCCGTGGCCTGGAGGCAAAAGGAAACAAACAGGACCTCATAAACCGACTCCAGGCATACCTCGAGGAGCACGGTAGGTCAGACTTTCTGCTGGAGTCAACTTTCCTGGGCTTGGGCTTGCTGTAAGAATGCTGACTGGGTGTCTCAGGGCTGCAGCCTCTGAGGAGATAGCTCCTTGGCATCATGGTCCTTGGAGCAGTCCTGCTGTTGGGTTCCATCCAGCAGGTGTTAATCAGACAGAGCTCTCATACAGTGGTGGTACTGTTTGGAGAGCCAGAGCAAGACTGGACCTATCTTAAGGGTAGGCTCTTTTTTTTTTTTTTTTTTTCCTTTGCTCCCAGTGCTACTGCCTTAAACAGTCCTTTCCAGAGTGCTGCAGTGTGCATGTCTTATATGTAATCAGGTATCACAGTGCTTCCTGAAAGAAGAACCTGAATAGAAACCTCTCAGCACTGATTTCTTGGTGTGTGTGGAGAACACCAGCATTCTAGGAGTCTGTATCCAAGTTCTATTTCAGGCCAGTCTGTTGATTTGCAGTAGCAATTATCTGTGGGATGTTTTTTAAATTCTTCTAGCTGAAGAAGAGGCTAATGAAGAAGATGTCTTGGGAGAAGAAACGGAGGTAAGTCCTATTACCACAAGATTATCACGCTATCAGTGTTTTTGGGCATAGTTCTGTTCTAATTTGCCTGATGTTGTCTGGTCTCTGGCACTGTGATCAGGTAATGGATCTGCTTCACTGTTGTGTGGAACTTTCTGGTGTACTTTACATTGTTACTAGCAGGGCTCTTTGGAAGGCATAATCTTAGTACCTGGCTTGTGTTACAGAATTGGACACATTTCCTACCCAGCCTTGGGTAGGAAGTAAATGGGCATATCCCCAGGCCACCATCACCCCTGGACAGCAAATTTTATCAGCTGGAAAACATGGAAATGAGTGATTGCACCTGGCAGTGCTAATTCTTTCTCCTTACGGCCAGGCTCCTTCCAAGTTGGTGAAGGCCCACCCTTGTGGGTTAACATTAAGTACTTAAAGCTTTCTGCCCATCTTTCCTGTTTCCAGCAGAAAAATATTCTAGTAGAAGGTCAGAATGAGATTTGCAGACGTGGCGCTGGGGTTTGGTCATATGTATCATTTGGTTCCAACTCTCTCCTTTGAGAAGCAGAGTATAGCAGCCATGAGAAGGTGCTCATCCCAACTGCATTTTCCACGTACAGCAAAGCTTTGTTATCTGGCACCCATGAGGAATGAGGGGTGCCGGATAACCAAACATGCCTGTTATCTGAGAGGCTGGTTACCCTGTCCCGCCCCTCCTGCTGTGTTCGGTGTGCACCGCCCCTCCTGCCGCGTCAGTGTGCCGGGCGACAGGAAGGGGTGGCAGCGCGGACTGCTTTGCCCTGGGCTGTGGGTACTCGGTGAAACCAAAAATGCCACGGTGGGCACTTCCAGTTTCACTTTTACCTTACAAACCGGCATGCTGTTTAATAGAGCAAAATGGTTAATAGAGCATGACAGTTTGTAAGGTGCTAGATAACGCGGGTTTTACTGTACTCAGGAAGCTGGAGGCTTCTTGTGTGGCAATAGCGTTGCAAAAACTAATATCACTCAGTTTGTTTATCTCCCAGTTCCAAAGCCTGATAAGACAAAAGATACTGCAGACACAACATTTTGGCAGTTGTCTTCAAGTCCAACAAAATCTCTGGCCTGTGGCATCTTGGCTAAAATTCAGAACTGATGCAAGCAGGTGTGGCTCTAGTATTTCACCTGCATACACCAGCAGCAGACCTGATGCCAATCATTGTACATACATTGTGTGTTTAGCTGGTAAAACGCCTTGAAACGTAAGAAATCCAGTGAGAGACTTAAATGCTGGGTTCTTAACAGTTGGATTGCTAGTATTAAAGTAAGTCTGTCACCCTGCAAATACTGAAGCAACCATGTAACCCTACTTATCAGCAGTTTCCAGGATGACTGCAGAATCAGGCCCTGAAGCTTTACAGTTTACATATCCTTAAGTCTGAGCCAGTCATAAAGAGAAGCCAGGGATATATCTCAGCCTTTTCTTTCATTAACTCCTACGCTTGTTATTTCATAGCTGTTAAATATAAGCATAGTCCAAAATATAAAATGTGGGCATTTAAAACCACCCAGAAGATCATTTCAGGTGGCTCCAGTGATTTTACTGCACGTGAAACTAAGTCTTGTTATTAATAGAGCTTTACAGTTCTCCAATGTAACCATCCTCATAGTGTGCCACCACATAGCTCTGTTGTCCAAAGCGTGCTCTCATATTTGCATGTGGGTTGGTGGGGCATGCCCAGATGGAAGGCTGTATTGCACTTTCCAAGGAGCCAGAGCTTAGGTGTCCTGATCTGATTTCTGGACAACAGCCCTCTGTAACAAATGCTCCTGGGAGCATTTGCTTCAGCTCTTCCAGCCGGTTGCAGCAGAAGACAGGAGTTCCAGGAACAAACTGCCCTGCTAGAAGATTGCTAATATTAGAAGGGTTTACATTCCCCTGTAGCTTGCTAGATCCCCAGGGCCTCTCTCTCCCTCAAGGAACAGGGGAAACCATGTTGGCTTTGATGCTGAGATGACGAGGGAGCAATGTGACTGATGGGCCGTGGGCCTGTTGAATCCAGTATGGAATATGGAAGAGCTTGCTCCCATGCAGTTTTGCTTTTAAACCCATTAAGCTTCACCAGTCTTGACTGCCCCCATACAGTGCCTCTGGCACTTACTCAGCTGCTTGGAATACTAATCTGACTCACCTTCTCAACTCGTTGAATTGCAGGAAGAAGAGCCGAAGCCAGTAGAACCTCCTGTCAAAGTGGAAGAGCCTCCCGTAAAAGAAGCTGATGTGTAACTATCCATTTTGTGTAGGCTGAAATGGGCTGGGGTGGCTGTAGCTCAGGAGGAGAGTGCTTAGGAAGGGAGTTGGTAGCACTTTGTGGACCTTAACCCATTCCCTTCCGTGTGCGTCCAAGGAGCCTACATCACAGTAACCCAGTAGGACAGATCTATGGCTTGGGGCAATAAATGTCAGTTGTGAAAAGCCTGGGGCACCTGGGAATTGCAGGCTCACCTCCAGGCAGGGTGGTTTAGCCTTGGGACCCCTGGCAGAGATGTGGCTTCCCTGCATTTTGCTCTGTATGGATATTCAGGAGATTTTTGAAACGGAGGTCCCGTCTGCTCTGCATTTAGCTAACATCCTTTGCAAGAGTGGGGTTCTCTTCCCAGATCCTTGGCCCTCGCATCCCTGCTGTACTGGCTACTGCCATTTATCTCCAAGCAGGCTGCATTTCAGGGATGCTGGGCTAGGTTTGTGAAGGATTTGGGGATGCCAGTGCTAAGCGTGAGTGATCCGTCTATTTCTGACTTGGCTTGGTGCTCCTCCTCCCATCACCCTGCATCTCCTTCCCCTTTTGCTCATGTGACCCATGGTTCTGGCAAGAGAGAAGGAGCCAGCTAATAAATTGTTTTTCTCACTTGTGCATTGTCGTGGTGCTTCTCCCACAACCTTGTGCTAGTATCCAGCCTCACAAGCACTTGCTATTGCAGTTCTCAGTACAGGTTTCTTACCAATCCACATCCATAGCTGTTGGCAGCTCAGGGTGGTGATTTAGCAACTGCTGCAGATACAGCATGCATGGAGATTTTACTGCCAGAAAGTGCAAATAAATTGAATCCTCGGGTTTTGATCTTTGCAACGATGTATCTTGTCTGTGCAGAGAGATGAATCAAAAGTGGTGCTCTACCTGGTGAACCCTGACAACTGAGCTGAGTAGGAATCAGTAGTGCTTTCACCTTTCTTTTCTGACCCTGGCCCATCCCTGGAAGGCAGAGCAAGGAAACCCTTCCTTGTTCTGTTGGATACAGAGCAGGGCCGCAGAGGGACAGTGGCTTGTGCGAGGCTCAGTGGAGGTAGTGTTGCTGTGGCAGCTTGGACTTGGATTCTTTCTCTCAGTCTCCTGCTCAGCTGATCTCACATGTTTAAGTATGTGTTGCCAGTTACTGCGTGCAGGTTGTGAGCAGGAGCTTCTTGGGTACCTCTGGTTGACTGGGAAATGGACAAAGTCACTTTTGTTTTGCACTGGGATGAAATGTCTTGGGGACGAAATGTGCTTCTCTGCTGAGGGCCGAAACAAAGCCTCACTTAAGCCATCAGAATAGTGCTCGAGCAATTTGTAGCCCTCATGCTGGCCCTCTGCAGGGGGTGGGTGTCACCCTGACTGCCCACTTGCATGTACACACACACAAAGGCTGTTGGTGTTGCCTGATGGAAGCTGACGTAGGGGGGATGAATGGAGAGTTCCTCCCAGCCTTGTGCTGTGCTTCTGCATTGAAAGTATAGCTCTGTGTTGCCTTGTGTGGGTAATGTTCAGATGGCTCCTTTTTCTTAGACCCCGTCTTCTCTGGCCCATCTGGGTGTAAGTTTTGTAACAAGAGATGGATGATCCTGGTGATTAATATTCAGCTAAACATAAGCCATGTCCTAATGTCTTGGGCTGCCTGGGACCTTGGCCTCTGCGTGGAATAGCTGTATAAGGTGCCAGCATGAGTGCTGTTGCAGACATTTGAAATCCAGAAGGGAAAAATAAACTTTATTTGATTAGGCAGTAACTTTCCTTGGCGGAACTGCTTCAGTCAGACAGGGATTCAGTACTTGATTTTTGGACAGCAGGGGGCGCCTTTTGCCTGTGTCCGAAACAGAGTTGCAGAGAGGGCCGGAGGGGTAACAATTCCTGGTTCCTGTTCAGAATTGCTTCCTGTGAAAGTGTTGTTAAACCATTACTACCTTTCAGGGCATAAACTGTGCAGGAATCTGGAACAAAAGCAGCACATGTCTCTAAATGGAAGCCCTTAATGAGGCTGGTTATGACCCGCTGTTTTATGGGAGTTGTTTGGAGGAGGATGATGCCGTTTCATTTAGCCTGGGAACTTCCGAACTTTGTCTCTTCCTCCTTTGTTTTCTACCTCAAACCTCAGCCCTGTTTTCACAGCATAAACTTTGGAGCACGCCCACTCTATTCTAGTTTTTTTTAGTCTCTTTACCGGTCCCTGCTATAGCCAACTGCACGTTGTTAAAGAAGCATGCGTTTGAAATGGAGCCTGAGCAGGGCGTGCTGGTGCTGACCTGGTGAAAGTTGCCTGTGACTGTCCCATGAACTAGAACAGAGTGAGCCTTTGTACGCAAATAGCCATAAAGGAGTAAAGCACTTTGGGGCTCGAGTTGGGCTTGGGGATTCTGGCAGGAGCTGAATGTTGCAGTTAAGAGCTGGTGAGAAATAGACAATGGATTGTGGGTGCATTGTAGGTTTGTAGCCCGTGCCACATCTCTGCTTCTTGCCCAAGCTTCTCAAAGTGTTTTGTAGACCCACATGAATCTACAGCTCCCTGCTGGGAGCTGGGAAGCATTGCCATGTCCTTAAGAGGTGACAACACTTGCCATCCTCCTAGTCTGGGTGAAGGATCCATGATGGCGCTGGAAAAAGGCCCTGAGAATTCTTATCCTCTTGGCTTTTGTATAGCCTCCACACCCCCCACACTGCGAGAGTCACTGATGGGACCCAGGAGTCTGACTGTCAGGGGCCTCACCCAAGCCACTAGGCACAATGGAAGCAGGAACTAAGGGCCTCATGCGGACAGCCCTCCTCACTTGGCAGGCATGCGCTGGTCTTGGTTATTGTTTGTGGCCTGTCTCTGCTGTGAACCTTCCTGTGTTTGAGTTGGGGGTGATTTAATATCCAGAGATGGATGTTGGGGGGCGGGAGGGGGCTAGAGAGGGTGGGCCTGAGGAGAGAACCCCCAGCACTGTCTCCTGCAACACCTGCATGTCAGACAAGTGGGAATCTCTGAATGTCCCTTCCTGGCCCTGATCAGTCTCTTTCCTTCCACTTTTTAGGGGAGCAGAAAAGAAAGTGGTGAAGATAACATCTGAAATATCCCAGATGGAGGTAAGGTTCCTTCTGCCCTCCTGACCTGTGACTCCCTGCTTTATCGCTGTGTGTTTGTCTGGGGCTACCCTCGATTTCCCTCGTGTGGAGCTAAGCATCGGTTGCTGTTCCTATTGTGGATTTTTGTGGCTCTGAGTTGGGCTTGGAGACACTGTACGCTGCAGATTGAATGTAGTGCGTTTCTTCCTTCCTCCTCTCTGCTGTCCTTCCCTTTGTGTCTGCCAGCCGGTGAAGGCACTACATGAGTCCCTCCAGCCTCACAGAGGCAAGTTGAGTCCCTTATAGTAGCTGTTGTATACAGGGATAAATCTGGCCTGATGGTTTCCTCTGACTTGGAAATTGTCTGGACGCATTGCTAGAGGGACTTGAAGGACTGCCAGTATCATAGATCAGTGCAGCCAAGGCTCTCTTTGTCTACCTGGGTCTTAAAAATCTCCACGTATGGAGATTCCCCAACCTCTTTGGGTGATGTGTTCCAGTGCTGTATCATAGGATCTGTGTAAACTTCATCTTCATTACCAGTGTCTTGAGGATCAAATGCCCCATCATAGATTCATAGATGTTAGGGTCGGAAGGAACCTCAACAGATCATCGAGTCCAACCCCCTGCGTAGGCAGGAAAGTGTGCTGGGTCTAGATGACCCCAGCTAGATGCATATCCAACCTCCTCTCGAAGACCCCCAGGGTAGGGGAGAGCACCACCTCCCTTGGGAGCCCGTTCCAGACCCTGGCCACTCTAACTGTGAAGAAGTTCTTCCTAATGTCCAGTCTAAATCTGCTCTCTGCTAGCTTGTGGCCATTATTTCTTGTAACCCCCGGGGGTGCCTTGGTGAATAAAACCTCACCAATTCCCTTCTGTGCCCCCGTGATGAACTTATAGGCAGCCACAAGGTCGCCTCTCAACCTTCTCTTGCGGAGGCTGAAAAGGTCCAGGTTCTCCAGTCTCTCCTTGTAGGGCTTGGCCTGCAAGCCCTTAACCATACGACCTTGGCTAGGACTGCCTAGTGCGGAATCTGTCAGACCATGGAGAATCTCCCTTCCTGGTGAGTTGTGGGAAGCCTCATTGCCCAAGACATTGTGAAACTTTATTGGATAGAGCCCGGACTGGTTATGTTGGGGGGAACAGCTCTGCTAGTTTGCATTTGGTCACCCTAAGCAGGTTGCGTCCTCTTTACCTTCTTAGAAGCTTCTTACATTTGCCGGGAGTCTGGGAACTAAGTCAAAAGCAGCTGATTCCTCAAGGAAGCTGCAGTGTCGATCCTTAGAACCCAGTCTCTTTCTCTAATGCTTTTTCCCTCCCCCTGTTTTCTTTCTCATTTTCCATAACTGGGGGTTGGATATGAAGACACAATCCCTGTCTCTGCAAGGCTCAGCCATCACTTGGGAGTTCTGATTTCTGTTAGGGCTACAGTTATTTCCACAGCCACCTGGGGACCAGCTGGAGGAGAAATACATAAGAACTGATGGGACAGGGAGGCAAAACTGTTGCTAAAGAAGTGACATCTTCTGTGCTCTGTGGGATACTTTTGTCAGTAGCGGCTTAAGTAGCTCATTAAATATATTTGCTGAAATATGCCTACATCCTTGTTTTTAGTTTCACACTGTGCCAGGACCTGTTCACAGGACAAATGTTGCGTGTAGCATGAATGTGATTCATGTTTTGTATCCCTCTTCAGCCTGCATTGGCCTTTCGTTGAAAGCCACCCTGCTGACATTCCCAAGGCACCTGGGTTCTGTCCCCAGCTTTGCCCTAGGTCACTCAGTGACTCAGCAGCAAGTGACTCCAACTTTCTGGGCTTCCTTGGTTCAAGCAGCATGACGTGCAAGGATAAACTGACAGCGGAAGGAAGTTCAACTTTTTACAAATGGTGCTTTAATCCCCGAAGGATCTCAGTCACTCGGGTTTTGTAAGTAGTTAAGAAGATAGGAATTGGTTGGACCCAGACCAGCATTCTGTACAGTCCAACATCCTACTCAACTGCATCGAGTCCAGCTGGTTCAGTGGTAGATGGAAGAATCCCTGCAGATATCCTGCCCCCTCCTGGCCCTTCTGCTTAGAGGTCAGCTTATGCCTGGAAGCAAGATGGTTTGCAGCCTTTTCAGAGAGCCTGTGCTGGTTCAGCATTCCTCAGATACTGCTAGATATTTCTTTCCCAATCCTGAATCTCACTAAACTTGCAGCCTGCGTTCTGTTTTGTGGCAGTGAGTTCTGCATGGAAGTTTTAAATGTGTCCCCTATAGGTGTCCTTAACATCCTTTTTTCCCGATACTGTCAGGGAAGACTGACAGATTACAGTTCCCTGTAGACTTTCTCTAGACCATTCATGACTTGCTACGCTTTATACAGCATCCCTTTGTACTGGTCTCATTGCTAAGGTGAGTGATGCCAGCCTAGGGAATTTTTCCTCGCTCCGTAACAGGCCAAGGTACTTTTTAGTTTAGGGCACTAAAAAAGGCTCAGTTGTTCAGTGTAAAGCACCAACCTCTCTTTCATGGTTCCCATTGAGTAATGGCAAGATGTTGAGTGATGGGTCAGATAGAGCCCTTTCAAGTGAAGAACACTTAAGCGGCTGCGTACAAGTACGCACCCCTGTGTGTTCCATGTTCACTCCCTTCCAAGGCTGAGGATCCTGATCGGCAGGAGCGTGCCTGTGGCAGTGACAGCAGGTGGAGTCCGTTCTGGATTGATAGACTTCAGCTTGAATCCTGTTTCACAGTGAAGTGACAAGCTGCCCTTAGCTGGCTGAGCCCTCCACATGAATGGTATCAGTTTTCTAGGCAAAGGCTTGTGCCAAATTTCAGTGAACAAATTCCCTTTTTAAAAAAAAAAAAAAAAATCCCCTCCCTTCTTTTCCAGTGTGTTTCTTCTTGGTTTCTCACTTAAGAAACCCAAGTTGTTTGCCTTTCCCGGCGCTCAGCTGAGGCCTGAGGAGCCTGCCGTTCGCTTCCTGCCGCCAGGAGGGAGACTTGCAGTTCCTCCCTTTGTAGTCGGTGCCAGGGCTCCTGCTCCTTAGCCTTTGGCATTCTCCCCAGATGAGCTGTGCAATGTTCTGTCCCGCCCGGCTGGCATGCCAGGCACTGGCTCAGCCCCAGCTGCAGATTGCTCTAATTTAACAACGCCCCCCCACCCCCCCGCAACCCTATGGTCCATCCTGCTCCGTCCCTTTGTCTGTCCTTGTGTCTGTCCTGAGCTCTCCTTGGCCATTCCCTTTCCATATGGAGAGATTCGGGGTGGGGGGCCTCCTAGCCGGTTGTGTTCCAGTCTCATCGAAGTCCCAGGAAGCTGCACAGAGTTGGTCTTCTATTTTCCAGAGAAAGTCCTTCTCCAGTGCTAGTTAGATTCTTGTAGCTGTCATACTGATCGTGTTCATCAAGGCCTTGGAGATGGCTGAGCTGCGTTGCTTCAGGGTAGTTTAAGGGATGGCTGAGATATAAAGCAGGGATAGTGATCTGCAGTTGCCTTCTCTCTCTGCAGGATGAGGGCAGTGCTGATCAGCCACAGGTCTTGACTGTGAACCAGGGCACTGTCTGATCATGTGCTAAGGCAGGTCAGAGCACAAGCAGATGCTGTGACAGCATCATGTACTTCTTGAGAGGTGTTTCCTTCTGTAGGACCTTCTGAGGCAGGGGGCTGTCATCCTCAGTCTCTGTCAGCAGAGGAAGTCTGATTCTCATTTTAATTGTAAAGGTGGAACTGAGTCACAGAGAGAGAACTTGGGAGTCCTGGTTGCCTCCTTTAACTACTAGGCTGCACATTCAGTGGAGCCTCTTGGAACCTGGCTTGTGGCTAAGACATCCTGTGGCTCCACAGTGCCCCTAGTAGATGCGCTTTCCCAAACTGGATGCCAGTATCATTTGAGTGAGTCTTTTCTTTTCCTTTCCTTAGAGAATGCAGAAAAGGGCTGAAAGATTTAACGTGCCTGTAAGCTTGGAGAGCAAGAAGGCTGCGCGAGCAGCTCGGTAAGTCTTTGCTGAGTGCTCCATTGCCCTTCATTATTTTAGAGGCAAACTGACTGCTTGCCTTGGTGTCTGCAGCCAGTACAGAGACTTGCTGCAGCTCTGGTGGGGTGGGAACATGGACCGAAGGATGTAAGGAGCATGTTAGAAGAAAGGAAAGCTGCTCCTTACCAGGGCAATCTTTTCTTCCAGGAGAGTGAAGTCCTTTTTATCCCCGTTTCATAAACAGACTAGGGGATAGATCGCTGATACCTGGAGCACAGAGCCAGGGTCATGCATTGAGTTGACAGAGCTCACAATAGATTCTCAAGGTCCCAATTTAAGGCTTCTATCCTCTTGAACAGTTTTGCCACTTTGCCGTCATAGATGGCTGGGGAGGATGCAGAAAGGTGCCCAGAATATTGAGCACAGGCCTAGGACAATGCTTGGGCAGTCCACTTCTGCCTGGTCTGCTCAAACCAGCATGGCCTGCTCTGATTATGGAACTAGCACCAATTACCTAATCCCAAAATACAAGTGAAACTGATCCTTCTATCTTTCTATCCTTACATAGCAGCAGGTAGAATGATGAAGGGCTGCCTGTATGGGACCATGCTGCTCACCCCAGTCCTGTGAGTCACTGCAGCTTACAGAACATATAGAGCAGGAATCACTAGGGTAGTTGCATTAGCTGGAATCTAGCGTTGCTAGCTACTCATGCCCAGAGGCCCCTTTGATTCCCAGGCCCTTATGAAGCGTTTTGGAAGGAAAATCTAACACACCAGCAAGTTGCCCTTGAGGTATGAGACACTTTCCCACCCCTTGGCTTAGCCTGGAGTGCCTGACCAAGCTCTGTTTGCTCTCCGCAGGTTTGGTATGTCCACAGTTTCAACAAAAGGTGAGCAAGTGAAGCAGAGCCAGTCTACCAACCACCGCCTCTGCAAATATTTAACTTGGCCCATACAGAAAAGGGAAGCTGGGCGGTATCTCACATTCTTCTAGCCCCTTCTGTCCCTTGTCCTACTCTCCATCCGACGCCCTGAACCGGAGGAGCACGGCATGGGAAATGCACATGTCTATTTCTTTGGTGGTTCAGGGTTATGCTTCCCTAGAGCCTCTTGCTTGCCTTTTAAGCACAGGTAGCAAAAGGCAGCCAATTTTTTATTTATTTATTTATTTTGTACAGTGCCAGTCTCCCACTGGCCTGTAGCTGAAGCCAGGCCCTTAATCTCCTCAGGGCTGCAATTTTTAAAGGAGCCTAAGCATCTTAACTCACTGGTGAGGAGCCCCGAGGGGGAAATGGAATCAAGCTTGAAATGACTAGTATCAGTCATGCAGCAAGATGCCGTTAAAGGCAGGGTTAAAACAGACACCAGTTTCTCTCTCCCGGTCTGGTGTGTGGCCCTTTAGAATGCGAAGGATGCCCACCCTGCTCTCTTCACTGTGGGTTGCCAAGGGGATCAGAGAGGATTCTGTTTAAAACAGTTCTTGCCATTTCTGATCTTTCTTTCTCTCTCTTCCTCCCTCCCCGCTCCTTTCCCCTCCCCATTGCAGGTCTGTCTGCAGACAGCAAACCCACGGTAAGGAATGTTTCTTGCTTATAATTATAGCTGCTCGGCCCTTAATCACAGTAACTTAAACATGTTCAGAACAGTTCCCTTCCCCAGAAATAAATGAACTGCCAAAATAAATGGGGGTGGATATGCCTGGGGCTGAGGTCATTAATAAAGTAGTTCACCTTAAGATTATACAGGTATTAAGTTTGCTAGGATGGCCACCTCTGTGCCAGGGTTTGGCCGCCTTTCTAAGCTGACTGCCCTCCTGGGTAAGCTGATTTTAGACCCAAATGCCTGAAGGAATAAAGGCAGATATTTTATTAGCAGCGCATGTTAGCTCCTTGCTTGTGCGCCTGGTGCTCTGTCTTTGCCCTTTGCTTGAATTATTTACGCTGCTCCAGGAACAGAGATTGTGAACAGCCTCCAGTAAGTGACCTTTCACTTCTAATGTCCAAACCGTGCCCTGCTGCCTTGGCTCTCAGCACAAATGAAGGTTATTAAAATACAGAGAAGGTCGAGAGCTCTAAGTAGCCTGGGCAGCCAGCATGGTAACTGTGTTTGACCATGGAGAATTACTGGAAGATTCAGAGATTTCTTTGGTGTCTTTTATTGGGCCAACTGCCCTGATTCAGGCTTCTGTTTTTGGAAGGTATTTTTTCAACAAGAACTGATAAACAGGTTCCTGCCAAGGACTTCATTTTTCTCCATGGCACTGCAGACCTCTTGTCCCTGAAGCCCAAACTGGGTTTCATTACATTGTAGGATATAGCTCCCAAGGGACGTCCTATTGCTGGAGGAATTTTAAGTTAGACCAGACAAAGCGATGGGAAAATAATAGGAGGTGGGGATGGATTTGGTCTCTTAGCCCTTGACAACTGTGAAGGAAAAGCAGGCAGCTCTTTCAGAGGAGCAGTTCTTTGTTACGGGGATCCCTGAGGTCCGTGTTGGAGGGGCAGCCCATCTCTCTCCATGGTGCCAGGTGCCTGGGACTGCTCATGGTAACAGTGTGCTCCATGCATTTGATGTCCAGTAATGGGGTCGGGGGGCAGCACACTGGCACAGCTGTTGTATGCTGCTCCTTCCAGGGTGTGGGCTCCTGGCACCAGGGTCTGTTGCTGAAGCTTGAGAGCAGGAAGTAGCCCTGAAAAAGTCTTTGGCAGCTTCATTTGGGGTGTGCTGTGTCCTCACAGCTACCGGGAGGGGTCCTGGCTGAGTCTGTCAAGGGAGTCTGGGGTGGGGAGCACTTGCAAACCTGTCAGTGTGGGCTGGTCCCTATTTGGGCTTGTCTTTTGGTCTCCCTGATTTTAGAGGGAGGGCGGTGCATATTAACTGTTCTGGGGTTTCCTCTCTCTTTGCAGGTGAACATGGATAAATTAAAGGAAAGGGCCCAGAGATTTGGGCTGAACGTCTCTTCGCTTTCCAAGAAGGTAAGGCCTGTCAACCCCCCAGGAGGCTCTGTGCTCCTGCAGACCAATGCAGCAGTGATGCCTGGGGCCATGAGTGAAGCGCCTTGGCTTCAAAATCACCTTGATTCTGCTGTGCCTGAGCCCTCCTGTTGCTCCTCTCAGTGAGACTCAGCTGCACAGCTTCCCTTGTCTCTTTATTGAAATGTGGTTTGTATTTGGTCTGGGGCCAGCCCCACCCTGGTGGAGGTTGGGTGGATGGAGGGCTCTACTCGAGGGCTGCCTGCCCAAACATTTCCAGATGGGCAGGGAAGATGGTTCTGACACATCTGCCTGGCAGTGTGCAGGCTCGTCCTCTGCTGCAGAGTAGCTGGTGCTTCTGGGATGCAGGAACTCACAGCTGGAAGGTATAAAAGTGACTTAGTGTAATTTGCCCAATGATGGGAAATGCTGGATGGAGCTCTGGGTTCTGTGGTCACAGGAGCAGATGGAGCACCCTGATAAGAGAAGCACAACTTCACTGTGACTGGAGGGATGGGATTTCTTTGGTGCCAGGGCACTGAGTGGACTGAAGAGAGCACAGTGAATGTGTGGAAGGAAAGGAGGCTTGTGGGGGCCCCATGTGTTGCCTGCATGATCGCTTCCTGCCCTGAAATGTGCTCTCATGGACAGGGGAGAAGAATTGGGCATCCTCTGTCTGGAGGATACGGTGCCCTGAGAAGGGTGGGAGGGGATCAGTTATGTGCCATTATGCTGGACCGTATGTATATGCTGGACCCACCCTATACATTTGGGGGGCACAGCAGTTGCCTTCCCTCTGGGGCTGGTTGCAGCTGGGACTTAACTGTTCCACCAAGCACAGAGGAGAAGAGAGTGCAGAGGCATCTTGTGACAGCGCGGTCGCCATGTAGAGCTGTGTTCCCCTCTTCTTTGAAAGAGCATGAGGCTGTGAGGAAGGAGCCTCTGACAGCTGCACAGAGAGAGGAGACCCTCTCCTGCAGGGCTTGGCCACTTCAGTGCCTCTGTTCCCTCAGCACGCATAAGCCAGCTGCTTTATTTTACCAGGCGCTGCAGTCACGGAGCCGGAGAGTTCACTGATGAAGAAAATAACTGGTGTTGGAGGCCACTCGGCCCCTGTTCCTTTGGGGTGGGGGAGCTGGGCAAGTGCATTAAAGCTGGAATATGTGGAAGGGCAGGTCAGGGTGAGAGGCTGCTCAAACATCATTAACCCCGTCACGAGGCTCTCCCATTTTTCAGGAGGAATATATGCCTTGTCAGTGTTTATGGCCACAGCCTGCTTTGTCTAGAACCGTGATGTTGGCCTTAATAATCCTTACAGCTTCGGCAAGGGCCTGCCGCAATTACTCTTTTTGCTTGTCAAGTTAATGCCACGTTGGGGCGAAGGCCAGCGCTATAGGGTGCTCTGTAAATGCAGATCTGGATTTGCTAACGAACAAGTCTTGTTGGTACAGATGGAGCCGTGCCGGGGTCAGAATCCTGCTCGCCCGACTCCGGCCTTGTGCCGTGACCCCCGAGCGGTGCGCTCGCGCCCTCTGCGGAGCCTGGTGCCCGGCAGGAATGTCAGCCCTCGCCGTGCTCTGTCTTTTGTTGTTACTCTTGCTCCAGGAAGCAGAGTTCACGGGCTCAGAAGTGGCTTCTCCCACTGAGCGGAACACACTCTCACATTCCTGTGAGGAATATTATTGGTTACTTTAATTAGCCTGTAGCATTGTGCTTCCCACCTGGGTGTTCTTTATAGCTTTTCATTACGGAGGAGCCTGGCAGTTGTGAATGTTTACATGCATCTTGGCAGGTTTTTATGCCGTGCGTTGCAGTGAAAACTTTACAATAAACCATTGTCTCTGCAGAGCCACACTTCATTTCCTATTCAAATGACTTTGGGCGAAGAGATGGGGTATGTTGGGAGGGGAGGATTGTAGCGAAGGGGGATTTCAGGCCTGCTGAGAGCAGGGAGCAAAGGCAGAGTGGCCGGGGGCTGGGAGCTCGACGGGCAGCTCCCCAACTGTCCCTCTGGGGTAAAAATCTTTCACGTTTAAAATCCGCTTCCTTTCTGCCCAAAGGGGAAGGGGCCCCCTGGCACTCAGGAGAAACCTAGCGGGACAGAAAGGTTGGCTTTGGCGGAACAGCAGAGGCAGGTGCTCATTTGTTTCTTGGCAGCACAGGGCCATCAAATTAATTTTTAAAATAAATCAAGCAGGCGTTTATCTTCTCCCTCCCCCACCCTCCCTGCCGAGGCCTCCTGGTAAACCGCATGCTCTCTGACCTGGTGCTCCATGCCAGCCCCCCGCACTTGTAAATTCCCCTCTCTATAGCAGCTGCTCCCTGTAGCACTGGCAAGGCCTGGTTCCCCTGGGGGGGGGGGGGGGGGGTCTAGCTGCAAGTTTGAAATGCGGCCTTAGTGCTGCAGAGGGAGCTGCCTGCTTCATACTTGTGCCACAGGAGCTGTTCTCCAGGAGCCTGGATTGCTTTTAATGTATAACATCACCTTGGAAGTCTCCTGCTGGGAGAGTGTTGCTACTAAATGGGAAGTGAGAGCCTTTGGGGATAACCTAAAAGCCTGAAGCCCTCTTGCTCCCTCCACCCCATGTTCCATTATAAAATACTTTTCTCTATCTGAGCAGGTGACTACAATAATTGGCTTTTCTATCATGTAAAGGCCTCCAAGTGCCTCATAAAGGAGTAGCCGATTAACCCACAGTCCCTCAGAGTTTACATCAGGAGGTGAAGTGACTGCTCCTTGGTTGTGCTGGGTGACCGGGGCAGGGTTGCAAACACCACTCGGGTCCTGGCTTCCAGGCCCCTGTACTGAACTGTGAGGGCAACAGGGGAGTGTCTGCTCTGGGTCTCTCGACCAACCTCCCCCCCCAGCTGTGCATTTGCACATGGGCTTCGTTGTCTGGTTGAGGCCACAGCCCATGGGAAGTGCTTGTTGTTCAGAGCACCGTAAGGCCCAGGCGCTGTGTTGCGACTTGCTTGAGTGAGTTGGATGAGGGCTTCTGGGACCTCTTCCTGCCCTGGGAGAGTGCAGAGATGGGAAGCACACCTGGGTTCTGCTCCCTGTTGGGTCAGTGGCTCATTGCATGCCTGGGTACATTGCTTCGCCCCTCCGTGCCCTAGCTTCTCCATCTGTAACGCGGGGAGGTTGCCAGACTCCTGTGGCTGCAGTGAGACTGGGCTCAGAGAGCGCCAGCCAAGTGCCAGTTTGCTTAGTAATCAGCAGTGACGATCTGGGATTAACAAGTTAGCACATGTTGGTCAAGCAGGTTGTCTTTGCATCTAGGAAGAGTTAATGTTTTGTTTTGTTTTTAAACGTGGCTACCACTCACAGCTCCAAATTGATGCTGGCTTAATTCTCTTTTAATGAGGTTTTGTTTTACATGTGGCAGATGAGAATTATTGCGCTCATCGTCTGAGCTTAGCTGGACGGAGCTGGCAGGCTGAGTGTTTCCTGACGTTCGTACGGTATTGAGGGAGAGCAGGGGTCAGTCGCCCAAGAGAAAGTTTGTGTGTATACAAAATATCTAAATGAGAGAGAGAAAACAATTGGCTTAATTGTTTGGCTTCCAACAAGCTTATAATAACGTGCTGAGGAGGAATCCTGTTCCTGGAGAATTTCTCTGCCTGCAGTCTTTCCAGGCACCCCCCACCAACGCCGGATGTGAAAATATTAACCACCAAGGAAGCAGAAGTGGGGGGAATGCTGATGTTGGCAGATCAGGAGGGAAAAACCAGCTCTGGAAGAGAAGCCACGTCTAGCTATGCACCAGAGGCATTTTTTTCATGTGCAGCAAGATGTGCTTGGTTCTGCGGGGCACTCGTGGTGACTGCAAATGGCTTTTGCTGGGGCGGCCAGGTGTCAGGTCAGGAGCTGTTCGTGGCAGTGTTTGAACACGCTCTTTCTAAAAGCCTCTCTCAGCTTAGGTGTTACATGAAGAGGAAAGCTCCCTGCCGACCTTTTGCAGGGAGACAGAGCTGCAAAGCTTTTCAGCCAAGCAGAGATCTTGGTTCAGGTCCCATCACTCTTCCCCTGTCCTGTTGGTTAAACTTTCTCCTGAATGTCCAGCAGTCTTGTAGACCTTTTCCCCAGTTCATCCTCTTCACAGGGCTCTAACTCCACTTTCCACCACAGCAGCTGGAATCGCCCTTGAGACTGCCTCTCTGATTTCACCCAAATACCTTCTTTCCGCCTTCCTCAAGCATCTTGATTTCTGGATCCTTTTGGTACCACAGTGCTTGTGGTGCAGCCTGTGCAAAAGACACTACAGGGCAAGCATGGTCTTGCCTGTGCCCACACTGACCTGGCAGTGGTGCTGAGAGCCACGTGAGGGAGTGCACGTGGGTCAAGCCTTTCGTCGCCTCCTCTGTGCCCTGCCTGCTAGCCCTTGCCCACCGCCGCTGCTGTCAGCACTCCAGACCTCTGCGCCACGTCCTGTTGCACCCAGCAGGTCTGAAAAATCAGCTTGCCGCAGAAATGTTTTTCTCCCAGAGTCCCAGGGCAGAGTGGGCCACAAAAGAGCTGGGATCTTGTGCCAAGGCTGGGCTGCGAATGGGAGCTCGGTGTGGCTGGTGTGGAAAGAGTCCCAAGGGCATTTCCCTAGCCCTGAAATTCTCATGAGATTGGATTTTAAATCTCATTATTTTTAGGTATTTGAATAAAAAAGCTGCTTTAGGTAATTTTTAGAGGATTTTCTGTCTCCCTCTGAGTTGGACTAATGGTAACTAAGGCGTCGGGATTTATAAGTGGAGGAATTAAAAATAGCCCTAGTTTAAAAAAAACAAAGACCCCTCTTCTGTAAAACGTTTAAACAATCTCCTTTCTGTACCGCACGGAGCGAGGGGCTGTGTGGCAGCATACGGGTCTTGCGGTGCTCCTGGGGGTGGTCTGCACAGTCCGTGTCATCTTT
Organism: Alligator sinensis; assembly: GCF_000455745.1. Taxonomy (NCBI): domain Eukaryota; kingdom Metazoa; phylum Chordata; order Crocodylia; family Alligatoridae; genus Alligator; species Alligator sinensis. The sequence continues at coordinate 295,709 of NW_005842812.1, read as the reverse complement.
TGAGTGACATAGAGAAGTCCCTGATTCGTGCTGGGCGGGAACCCTGGATCCCAGTGCTGCGGATAACCACTGTTTTTGGAGCTGCAGCACATAGCAGGGTGTTGCTTCAGCGTGAGAGCCCTGGCACAGCCTCTGTCTCAGAAGCCGCTGCCCGAGCAGCTCTGTGCAGAGAACACGGCGCTGCACGCATCCCTGTCGTGAGCACATGCGATTGTGGCCCATGCTGCACGCTTGCCATTTGATGCTTTTTTGTTGCGTAAAGAGCCGAAGACATGAAACAGGCCAGTGACTCCTGTCAGTTTAACAGCAAGCCCCCATGCTGAGACTGCACATCCTTGGGGACCAGGCCTGGCTTTGTTCTGTATTTGTGCAGAACCACGCAGAGCAAGATCCTGGCCATGCCTGGAGAGCGTTGGCACTAAGTACCCCTGTCGTG